>NC_044922.1:27914479-27934181 GCF_003576645.1 Ipomoea triloba | reverse complement strand
CCTCTCACTTATAAGGGCAAATATAATACTTTTGAGAAAAAATGTAATACTTTTAAATCGAAATGTAAAAGTATTGTATTTTCCCTTAAAAGTATTACATTTACCTTAATAAGTAACAAAAATTTTATTCCTGATTAGTATTATATTTGAGCATATAAGTATGGCATTTGTGCATATAAGTGTTACATTTGCATCTTGACACGACCCGACCCGACCCGTCTCATGGTGAAACGGTCGCACACAAGTTTTTGCCGAAAGATTAATGATACATTTTTGGGAAGAAATGGCAGTGATTGGGTTAAAATTATGGGCTTAAAATATACAGAAAGTGCTGGCGGGCCAGTGTTGGGTAAACCTTAACAAGCCGGTAATAGTTTGTAGTGAATGAAACGTTGGTAAGAGTTGCTTAGTTCTCGAAAGAGACGACTAAGTATATGAAAACATCATGATTCTTATATTTGAATGTTACTTAGTTTAATTCTTGCCAATATATATATACTCAATTGAAATTATTATACATGGTTTTTTTTTTTTAAATGTGAATTGTCGACTATTATACATAAATGATGTTTATATAATTACATAGTGTACATTCCAAAATAACGGTTGCATATTTCTCTGATGATCGATGAAAGAATTATTTAATTTTCTTAGCCAGTCAACTAGTACGTTACTTGGTTAGTTTCCTCAAGATTTTCATCATTATCCAAAAATAAAGAAAAAGAAGAAGAGCTATTCAGTTTCATTCTAAGCCAATCAATTAGTACGACACTCGATTTTCTCAACTAGTCATCAATTAATACCCTCATATATTGAGACTAATTCAACCAAGCAAATCTCGACCAAGCTCATTTAGGAATATCGCTTAAGGTGATTAATGAATTGAACACGAATGAATAGGAGTTATTTGTGTTCATTTGTTAAGATTTTTAGAGTATAGTGTGTTCGTATTCAATTCGTTTGTTAAAGTTTTGAAAATCCTGTCCGTGCTCATTTGTTAAGCGTTTATTAGTGTTCATTAACATTCAAGAACGCTAAACAAACAAACACATGTATATGTTCATGAACAAAAAATGGTTTATGTTCACAAACAATAACCAAACAAACAACACAATGATTATAAAGTTAATACAAATAAGTCCAAAAATAAAATCTAATATCAAAGCCAAAATAACTAGTTTTTTTTTTTTTAACACAAATTGTTTGTTCACATTCTTATTTAATTTTTTAAAAATTCAATTAACTTCACATGAAGGATTGCGACTTCACAAGTGAATAATTATTTAAAAAACTTTAAACTATTTTTTAAGTGCAATTTGAACAATAAATAAATGACAAATCATCGAACTTAGAATCTGATTCCCCCTGGATTATGCCATAGTTTACTGCTAATCATTTTGTATTAATAATAACGTAACCCACAGATCATGTGACAAACCGCTACAAAAATACATATATTGTGCATCGAAAAACTAGAAAACTTGGTTGTTGCAAATTGCAATTGCCGAAGTCTCAAGTTGTCACATGCCAATCCTTTGCAAACTATGACCAAAACCCTTATCCAAACTTTGATGGAGTAACTACAAAGAATTTATCAAGTTGTAAAATTTGAGAGCATTTATTTATTTTAGATGACAGAAAGAAATTTGCAGTGATTATTCGAGCAGTTACCTAGGAGAGGTAAATTATATTGCATTAGAAACTTTATGTGACTAGCTTGATCTCTAATACGAGAATTATACTTCACCCACTCGACTACTACTTTCGGAGCAATCGAGAGTACTTTTATTGAGTATTGATGGGGTTTCAATTAGAGAACTTGGTACAAAAGTAGAAAAAAATGCTTGCAATACCTTATTGAGCAAATGAGTATTGTTCTTCTAGAAAGTTTAAAATTTCTTAATTAAATTACAAACGATTTAGATATTTATGCACGAAAAAAATAAGAATGAAAAGCGGATATGGCAAGTAGTGATTGCCATTTTGTGATTGACAGGCATTACTATTAGTCTTACATGCACTTCTCATTAGACAACCTCAATGGTGGTGAAGTTGGTTGTTGGATCTTTTGCATGACTTGCTTTTTAATGCACTATGCCACTATAAACTTTTTGCTGCACAAATCAATTTGATTTGCGTGAGTTGTCGTGTACTTTGATCCTTTAAAAAAGATTAAAAACTCAAAAATTCTTCTTCGTATGAAAAATCTAATATAGACAGATATAACCAACACTTTGCACATTAAAAAAAAATAAAAGCACATGAAATTCACCAACTTCCAAAAGTTTATACTTTTCTCCCAAACTCAACTAGATGAAGGGTAATTTACTCAACCAAATATATTATAATCTAACTGGACTTATAATCTCGAAATTATAAATTTTTCACTTTTCTAACACTATTATTCTCTTCCCAAGCAAAAGACAAAGAAAAAGATAGAAGTGGAACTAACCCACTATAAGGCATTGCATTGATGGCATGTTTTCATTATACTAAACTCCACATGTGCAACCTTAGCTTTAAATCATTGCCAACTCCCATTCTCCCAATCATCTCATACAACTAAGTGGGCAACCACTAGCATTAAACAAACTGTATATATACATTGTTATGGATAACAGGTGAAAGTACATTATTTTTCCTTTACCAAAAGGGAGAGAATATGTTGTGATAAATGATTGATATTGAGAACACACATGATTCTTGCCATAAAATGTAGATCTATGGAAACCCAAGTCCCTTTCAAGCTGGCCTTCAACAATCAACATGACCCACTGATGGACCCGTTTGGTAGGGTGTCAACAGTACATCCGATATTATGATAGTTAAGTGTCGATTTGAAGTGAATCTATAAAAATTAAAGAAAATCGTATTTTTTATCTTTTAGTTATACCCATAGTACAAATTTAGTCCTTAGTTATATATGTGACCATCCTAACCCTTAAGTTATGTACGAAGTGACGATTTTAATCCTTGAAAATTTTTTTATCATCAATTTGTCACTTAATAAAATGGTTGATTTGGTACTTCAATGATTAAAATCGTCACTACATGCATAACTTAATTGGTAAAGATGGTCACATATATAACTCAGGGATTTAGTTTATACCGCAAGTCACAAGTGAGTTAGCATTCAACATGACTCAATGACATATATACCAAATTTGGTAGGGTTGCAATAGTGTACATTACATACAATCACATGTTGGTTCAAAGTGTAGTTTAATAACAATAAATGAAAATGTTTAACATCTCTATAAGGTTATAATTATTACTCGTAAATTAACTGGTATACGTCAATGACTAATAACAAGTGATAATTTTAAAGCTTCTAACAAGATCTAGTAATAAATTACACTTTATTGAATAATAAATTTAAGTTCGACTCTCATCAATGTTTCATATCAAATGCACCAAAGAAATGAATGCTATGAAAAAGTACAATTCATTAAGTAATGAATTTTAACCACAAAAAAATCAACTAAGTCCTCTAAATTTTCTATCCTTTTCCCAACCAATCATCAATCTATACAACCCCTAAATCCAAAAAAAAAAAAATCACTAAAATTCAAATGAAATAATTGGACAACTCTAACTTGCTGGTACTATCACTTAATGCATGTTGGGACTTTGCGCTTCTTTGGTTGTACAGATCATAGGGCTCCCAAAGATGATCCAACGGACAGGGTTTCTTCTCATCAAGCCTCACCCATGGCTTCCCTTTCCCACTCCAATGAAGCAGGCTTACTGGGCCTGGATGCAGGGCCCGACAAGAGCCCAATTCGTTGTCCCCGCCCAGCCCATGTTGGTTCCAGCGGTGATTAATGGGCTCGATAAGCCCACCAAACACCAGCAAAAATGGCGGCAGAGATCCCAGCTCGTAAATCCTTCTCTTCCTCTGAAGCTCCATCCATTTCTCCAGTTTCCGGCGGAAATTCCCGGCGCGCCATCGCCGGAGATCCATCACCATCACGCCGGTGTTGAAGTAGCAGGGCGATCGCGAGTCGAATACTCGCGGGAAAATCGGGTCGGACCAGAAGGAATCGGTGAAGTATTTTGTGAAATTGGCGTGACAATACTCCGGCGCTCCGATGACTTTCGAATCGGAGAGAGGAACGTTCCAGAGCTTGAGAATGTCGTCGACGAGGATCACGTCGGAGTCGAGGTAGACGACGCGTGTCACGCACGCGTCGAGCATGTCGCCGAGATAGTTCCGCGCGTAGTTCAACGGATTCTCGAGAGCTCTCCGGATCGAAGAGGAAATTAGGTTTAGGACCCTGTCTTCCCGGAAAATGTAGACCTTGAAGTTTAGCGACGGGAAAACGGATCGGACGTGGCGCGTGAGGGCGCGTGGGGTAACGGCGTCGAACTCGGCGGCGATGAAGTGGAGGAACACCTGCTCCGGGCACGACGCGTGGCGGAGGACGGAGTGAACCGCCGCCATGGAGCCGCGGAGGTACTCGGAGTCGAGCGTCATCGCAATGTGGACCAGAAACGGGTCACAGGACGACGCCGTTTCGCTGTCCCTTTCCTCCTCCTGCTTCTTCGCCGGACAATCCGCCCCGTTTCGGTACTCCGGAGCCTCCGAAAACCCGAACCCGGTTTTGTCCGGGAAGCTCCGAATCCCGATGCAATCCAACGGCACTAACGACGCGACGATCAAGATCAAGAAAACCGCCCTGATTGAGTGAAACCCAGAACTCATCATTCTTGGGTTTCTGCAGGAATCCTTGTGAATTTCTCTCCTCTCGTTCTCTCTCTATATCTATGTATGGATCTATAGACATGGCATTTTGTGGGAGAGAGAGAGGGAGAGAGGAGATGAAGTGTTGCACAGAAGGAAAGGCCAGAGAATGGTCAATTCAATGCCTCGTATATATATACGATACACCATGTTAAATTCGGTATTAAATGTTCAAATAAAATATATTTTCCCTAGATAATCCAATGCAACAATTTATTAGTTAAAAGGTTTGTAATGACTTGATTTTGTACCCTTATCTGTAATCTATCACGTAATAATCGAGTCTGACTCCACTGAGACTCGAACTCACAACCTCTCGTATGTGAGTGCAATCGGGTGATCCTATACCACAAAATCTTAACAATTAACTCTTCTATTTATACATATGTTGAATAACTCTTGATTAAATTAGAATCTAAAATATGAATAGAATTGAATTCAAATAAGTTTTAAGAAGATAGGGTCCATGAAAAAAAAAAAATCCATTGAGACAAATCTTAGTGAAGAAAATCATAGTTTTGTATATGATAACAAATTTAAAAGTTTTTTTTTTTTGTGATGTCTATTGATATTTTAAAAAGGTTATACTCGTTCTTTAAAAATGAAAAAAGATTATACTCCGCTGAGATTCGAGACAAAAGTAGAAGAATAAGTGATAAATTTTAATAAATGGTGTTTATAATTAATTTATATCTACTTATATTACAATAAATAAACTACATGCATTAATTAGCAATGATTAATGGGTAATATAATTAATTCATAACATAATAATTATTACTATGAGAAATTTTAAAGTGTAAAGCAACATCAACGATTCTTATAACAGATACAATTTAAAATTTTTTTGAGATTATATTGAATATTATGAATACATTTATTCCCATAATATTAGTACAACGATGCATACATTTCTCGTTGTATTTGATAGGTGCCAAAAGCACCTATACTACTCACTAAAATAAACTTTATACAAATTACAATTATGATAATAATTAAAGCAATCGAGTCTTAATCTCATGTCAGAAAACTTTACCATTGTTTGAAACCAAAAGAAAAAAGGTTGTACATTGTATAAATACAGTGTGAGTCTTTGAAATGATAATTTACACTGTTTCAAAACAGCATCTCTTAATGATAATATTTATTATCTTTAATTTTATATTACTAATTTGAAAAGTACTGATAAAATATAAATGCATATGCCCTAAAAGATATATGTTAGTGATAGAGCATATTTTTAAACCAAAAAGTTACAAGTTTGATTATTGTCACAAATAACAATCAAACCTAATGTCTTAAAAGGGAGATACTCCTTATTACATAATGGAATTGGCATCCACTTTGCTTCCTAGTGCAATTAACTTATTGAAAGAGAGAGATTACACAGCAGAGTTAGTATCCACACTACTTCTTAGTGCAATTGACCTCTTGAGAGAAATACATAATTACATAGCGGAGTTGGTATCCACTTTACATCCTAGTACAATTTACATCTCGAGAGGGAGATATTTCATAGCAGAGTTGGCATCCACTTTGCTTGAAGTGGTGCTAGTTGATATGGGTTCGTATGAATATCTTTGAAAATGTACTATGAATTTATGAATGAAGTTTCAAACCAAAATGGAGAATACTTGGTGTGTTTCCATAGAGCATTACATTTGTCACATATTTTGATTTTATTGAAAAAAAAACTTTCAATCACATTTATTTTTTAAAATCTATGTAATATCTATTATGTTATTAGAAAAAAAAAAAGTACAGGCTACTCAATCAACAAGAGATAAATGCAAATGATAAGGTGTACATCCGCACAGTACCTTTTGCAATAGATGTAACTTAAATGAATCAAGTTTTTAAAATTTATACTGGTTTTATTATATTCAAAGTACTTAGTTCAAATTTGAATGTTGGAAAAAAGAAATTTTGAATTTCATCTTAGGCATTCCCCAATAGTGATATTGGGTTGATTTTTTGGAACAGAAAATTCAAAGAGTAAGTTTTTAATAAATGTGGAGGTTGATTTTGCAGAAATTTTCTCCCTGCAAATATATGGATTTTGGCAAAGATGTGGCAGATACGCTGAGGAGAGCTGGAGCAACTTGTGCGCGTTGCGCGCAAACTGTGCGTCTAGCGAGCGCATAAGTCACTTTGTTTCTGTTTTTTTTTTTCAGATTTTATTTTATTTTTTTCTTCCCCTCACATTTTCTCTTTCTAAATCTCATCGTTAAAAACTCTTTAAAAAACCGATCAGTATTGAGGAATGGCTTATACATAATATGTCATTATCAATACAGTATAAACTTTAAATATATAAAAATTATAATAGAATAAAATTGGGAGGTGTTGTACAAACAAGAAAAGAGAAGGTGGGCATAGAAAAAAGGAATATTGATTGCTTCCACTGAGGAAAAGCCAGCTAGGAAAAAAGAGAGAGGTGCCAGCTGGATAAGTAATCTGAGGTGTGATTGATGTTGACGGCTGAGATCAGCCTGGAACAGCGCATCTACATTGCTGCCACGTGCTCACGTGCTCCCTTTTCCTCCAACATCCAAACACACCTTTCCATTTTTATATTTAAATAATAATAATAATAATAAAGAATTAATAATAGTGTACTACAATCACTTAATCAGTATCACAGGGCTTAAGAGCAACCGCAATAGTGATTTTTATTCTTGCAATACCAATATGGTGCATTGCAATTTGGTGCTCATGCTCATACACTGATATATAGTAAGTATACAATACAAATAAAAATAAAGAAAATATGAGTTAGCTAGTTAAGTTGGTAAAGCATGCGTGTAGCTTATATTATGAAAATTCAGAGTTCGAATTTGCCCTTAACATAAATTTTTTTGTGTGTAACTTTAGTTCTATTTTATATTTGGATTCATATAGTAAGAAATGTAAAATTATTTACTATGTTTTATTTTAGTACTACCGATTCGGGATCTCTTAGACTACCATCGATCGATAGAGCGGAACGACTAGAAAAAGAAGTTAAGTTAGAAAGCCGTAGGTCGATGAACTTCTCGGCGGTATAGATTTTACGTTCAGCAGCAATTAATATAATATTTATTCCATAGCACTCGTAAAAGGTATTCTTCTCATAGGACCAAGCTAGGGCTCTCCCCTCTAGGCTCTTTCTTCTTCTATCAGGTAGCGTTGTGCCCAGAGGGCGTGTTGTCCCCTTGGATTGGGATAGAAGTAAACTAGAATAAGGATATTCTAAGGAAAGTGCCCGATGGAAGAGGGGAGCTTGCACTTTCAGAAAGACCATGCCCAACTCTGGGGAAAGTTCCGACTTAGTTCTCTTTCTTCTGGCTTGGTCGAGCCTTAGCCCCACTTGAGGGAGGTGGTTCAACTACCTTTTTCGTCATGTTTACCGAAGGAACATCAAATAAAAAATTTATTTATCTCTTATTACTATGCCATTGATGAAGATTCATAGCTTAGCAAAAAACCTGAAATCCTACCTTTCTGTTACAATGTAGTATATGTATATTTATTTAAATATTTTAAAATGTAATAAAATGCAAATGCATGAATGCTATCAATTAATTACTATTCCACCACCTCATGGGCTCCCACCCACTCTACACATTCATACCATCACTATAATCCCTTGTGCCAACCGCTATACTATTAAATTGCTATTATGTACCAAACAAGTTAGTTTGTCTGCTACCCTTTTACATAAAATATTTATATACTACTGACTCTGTTACAATGTAGTATTCGTACATGACTACTTTCTCAACTTACTGAAGCACAAAAAGTCAATATAATTTTCATTGAGGCTCGAACTCATGATCTCTCATTTGGGAGAGCCACTTTGTGCCACTAGACCACCTCGTAACAAAATTTGACTTAATTTATTTAATATTCAATTTTTTAAATATCAATTGATAAAAGAGAAAATTTGCGGGGTTAATAATATTATGTATATTTTTATTTTTTCAATTGTTGTATTAGAATATTAGGTACTAACCACACCGATATTAATAATACCTTATACAATCATGTATATTATATATATATATATATATATATATATATATGATTTAATATGTGCTTATGGGCTTCATTGTTTATTGAAACTATAGAAAAGTTCAAATTTATACATTTAAAATTATATTAAAAGTCCTATAAAATATAATTTTAAAAAAAGTTTAAATTTGAAAATTATAAGAAGATGCTTGTAAAGTTAAAAAAACAGAGAAATGGCGCTTTTATCCTTATGACAATTTGTCCCTCAATTATACATTTGTTATTTTCATATCTCAATTATTTACGGATTGTTATAACTTTTTTGTTCTCTCAATCGTCAATGAAATAATTTTTTAACCCAATTATAGTATAACTAAGGAATGATAAAGCTACTTCGAAAGCAACTAAGCATCGAAAAGTAACAAAGAATATTAAGTATTTCTATTTTCTATCATCTAAGGACAAAACATGTCATTTTTCTTTAAAAGAAAAATTAACTTGAGCATTGAATATCGAACAATCACATAAAATAAAACAAATAATTTATTTTTGTCATTAAATAAATAAATAAAGGGACCCATCTAGACAAAAATGGTGTGCCTAGCTGACCAAACCTTGTTTTGGGTGGAGTATTAAATTCCTGAAAACTGCAAGGTTAACATCAATGCGATTATAAAATTGGGGAAGTTGAAGTTGTCGTTGGGGTTGCAGTTGCTTTTGTTAGCTAGCTTGCTTCATACATTGTTTCATTGATCCGAAATTTCTTGAGTCAAAAATTGCACTAGAAGGAAGAAATAAATTTTCACCTGGCCTTTTTAATTCCCATGATAGTTTGAATTTTTCTGGGTACCAAACATCGTATAGCGTTATCTTTACCCCTGCAATATTTTCTCATTCTCAGATGTGGAACATACTTCCACACCACCAAATTTTCAATTCGTTTACTATTTTCTTTATATATCTGCAATACTCTCTCACTTTTAAAAGTGGACTAATTTCAAATAACATCATAATAATATAATATTACTCAAAAAATATAATAATATAATAAATAAATAAATAATAAAGGGTAGTTCAGTAACCTTTTCTCATCTTGAAAGTTTTCAACTTAAGTGAAAGCTTTCAAACCAAGTTGGCACCCTAAACTCTTAAAAAAAAAATCATGTAATCTTGAAAGTGGAAAAATTGTAGGGATAAATCCAATCTAATTGCTAGAACAATGGTGATATATTGTGTGTAATAATTAGTTAAGTATAATGTATAATAAAATGCACCTTTTCACTTGTACTAAACTGAGTTACTAAATACAGAGTACATATTTTGGTCTGTACATTTCCATCTTTGTTTCCTTATCTTTTATTATATCCGTGTATTAAGCATGCGATAGGCTGTGTTAGAGGGTACGAAGAAGAGCCTAGGATTCTCTGTCTTGTCTTTCACTCACTGTACGTAAATAATGGCGGAACCGCCCACTGCCACCATGCATTGGCGCATTGCTAGTTTGCTACCGCCCACCCCATGTTATAAATATCTTATATTCATCAAAAGAAAAAATTTCTCGTCCCGAAATCGGTCCTTAGAGGTGTTAAATTGCAATGACTTAGCAGTTCTTTAAGTGGTAGGATAAGTACGTGCATAAAGACTCACCCCCATAAAATGATGAAATTCTCACATTAATAAGACGGCTAGGATTTGAACATGCGCCCTTAAGTTCTTATGTTCATCTTGCTAATTTGTTTTTGGGTACAAAATTAACGGGATATTAATGAAAATGACTAAAAATTATCACTTTAAAAATATCTGAACGACTAAAAATATGTTAGTTGTGGAGGTTGGAAATGGATGAACAGACGAGAAAAGAAAATCTTCAGGCGTGATATCACTTTCCTATAAGCTTTTAATCTTTCCTCTACACAAGCAACGATGTTTCAAGACTAAATCTTATGGGATACAAGAAGATGAAACAAAGTTATTTGTTGCTCTAAAAGAAACTTTCTGTAGAGTTTTGAACTGTGAAATATCTTGATAGTATGCAAAACTTGCTTGTTCATCAGATGATACTCCCATGAATTTATAGAGAAAAATTCCTAACCGCTATCAGCAGTTACTGGGAGTTTATAGCCGTTGGTAAACCAAACTTTCAAACACATGTTTGAATTTCAACCGATTTTGGATAAGATAATATGGTTAACACATGTCTTAAAAATATCACTTTCATACCTTGTAACACCTTAGATAACAGTTACGTGTGAACGTGACCAATCTTTATCCATGTGAACAACTGTTTAGTGCTTCGAGACATAGAATGCCTTTTATGTCACTTCGAGACATAACAACCTTCGAGACATCCAACATCGATGGTCTTCAAGACATCAATCAGCCTCTTCGACATCTCACGAGACATCGATATATAGCAAACTCACCTCTCACTGACCTCTTGAAGTACC
Organism: Ipomoea triloba; assembly: GCF_003576645.1. Lineage (NCBI taxonomy): Eukaryota > Viridiplantae > Streptophyta > Magnoliopsida > Solanales > Convolvulaceae > Ipomoea > Ipomoea triloba. The sequence continues at coordinate 27,922,997 of NC_044922.1, read as the reverse complement.
TCTCGAACTATCCAAAACATATTTCTACCAAATCAAATAATATTTATTACTACTCAACTCAAAATATTATTTACCATGATAGACACCTGAAACATTAATTACTATATAAATATCCAACAAAATAAACATATGAAGTGCTTGTTTTTGTCTGGCCCTTGTATTTGCTATTTAGCTTGGGTAGTGCCAGGGTATTCTATGCCCATGTATGTTGTGCATTCTCTTTTCCTAATTTATTTATCTTTGATTCAAAAAACTAAAAATGGCATTTTCCGGTTGTATTAATCAAGATTCAAGGGTGAGAGTACTATTACGATTTAAAAAAGAGGCCACGGGTTTAAGGGCAGTGCGATTGGTGGAAAGGTGTCAGGGGAGGGTTGAGAGGGTGTGCACTGGAAATTGGCTGGATTGCATTTTGTTTTGCACGCACAGTAATACGACTGTGATTCACCACCCACCAGGGAATAAATACTACTGCACACTTGGGAATTGAGCTCTGCATTTCCTGTTTATTGCCCTTCATTCTTTGTACCAGCTCGGATATATAGTAAACATTACAACATTTTGATAAATATTTTGAATGTTAAAATACAACGGCCAATATTATAATGTGCACTAAATAATAAACAAAGTTTGAGATATTGATTCTTTGAACTGCAACAAATAAAAAAAATATAGAATAGATATTATCATGTAATAGAATCAATAATATTTTTTTAATGTGCACCATACACACTTTGCAGGTATGCTGTATGCATGATACCTTTTAAAATTTAAAATATTTACAAAATACTACCACATAATTTTTCAAAATTTTCTTATTTTAGAACCATTGATCATTGGTATAAACCAATAGACAATCCAATAATGATTCTCACAAGATCTCATTCCCACACACATTGTTTTTGTTCATTTCTCTTGCAATTCATTCAGGCATTTAATTTGTGTGTTTCAAACCAGACAATTAGAGGGACGATGATTCGGTCCGATTACGAATCGACAGTTCACAGTTTTTTTTTTTTTTTTCTTTTTGAAATGTATATGATTGCGGACTTGAGGTAAATTGAACTATATGGCCTATTTTATCATGGAAAGCACTATTTACAATTTTTTCGTAATTGAAAATAAGAAGTTCTGTTGAAAACAAAAGTATTACCATTCAAAACTTATGGTACACTATTGCATAACCAATGATTATAAAAACTTTAAACACTAATTCATCCCACTCGATACAACATCAATCGTTATGTCATAGATCATATACATATTCATTTTAAGTATATTATAAGTCCATTTTACATGTTCATTTTTATTATTTTTAATAAGTTTATATTTACCGTATTACATGAAGTTGTAATACACTAAAAACAAGTATTTAGTACACTAAAAATGAACTTGTATATAATTTGCAACACTTTATTATTGACGATCAAATATTGCTTTATGATATCATTGATATGACAATGAAAAGTAGTCGAAATACAAAGTTGGCACAACCAACTTTCACATCTTTGCAGAAATGGAGTCCAAAGATATAAACAATGGGAAAACATTAGAGCATCCAGGAATGAAAACATATATGCAGGCTGCATATCAGCACGGCGGCTAATGTGTTGCATATCCTCAGACGGAATGCAACTCAAGATAGCGCCGCTCCATATAATGGTATTCAGATTCATTATTTAGACCATCAAAAAATGGGGCTACCTAACTGTGAAAAATCAATGGGGCAGGAAGGCTAGATTGGAAGGGAATGATGGAAACTGACTGTTTTAGTGTGTTGGTTATTCTTCAAACCCCTCTTTTATCTCTTCAAAGAGTGGCCAATTGGTGCACTTGCAGAATCAAGGGAGTGTTGCTTTCAGTTCCTTCCTGTCTGCTCCAAAAGCCTGTCAATGTTATGTATCAAATTAGCGAACACCATCTAACTATTGAAGATTTATAAAAATCACAAATCAAAAAGGTGGTGGATTGTACAAACTACGAGTAATTTCTTTTCCAAATCTATATATGGGGTTGTTTGTCTAGAATGGCTAATCTATCTATTGCCCTTTTCGATTAACTATGTAACTATCAGAATTCAAATGATTGATTCTCAAATGATTAGAATAGGAAATCGTTAATAACTCTAAGGAAGCATAGTCAGTTTCATATTGTATCACTGAAAGAAATTATTAAAAACAAAATAAAACAATGCCTGATAGAACATAATATATCTAGAGGTTCTTTCACGTCAGTGTGAGAAAATAATGCTCACATCGAAACTCTAAGAACCTTCCACCTTGTCAAACAGGATATTTGTGTGGATAACCAAAAAAAAGGTGTTCTCTTTTTAAGGACAAGTTTTTAGTTTATTAAGCAGCTGCAACCAGATAAATCATGTTTCTGTGATGATATGGTCTTCTAATCCTACTTGTGCAAACTAACAAAGTGGTACGACTTTTCTTCCTCTTTGGCAGTTTGTAATGTTTTTATGTTCTTGTTTATTTGGGTGTGGCCTGTGGGAGGTAGATGATAGTAAAATGTCCAGAGGCTCAAACAATTGCATACCTCAGTTCCTAACCCTTTGGCATAAACATTGGAAAAGAGTTCAGAAGGATCTGGCATTTGGCACTCCTGCAAATAAAGAGGATGATTATTTACTTGTATCAACAAACAGTGTCAACTCATCCAAAACTGCCAGATCAATTAAATTACAACACTGCCCATGCTTTCTCACCTTTGCTATAGCTATGGTATCATCTACTTCTTTTCTGATTTCCTTCTCAATATCCTGGACGAGAAAAGCAAAAGGTACAAGGGGATTAAACCATATGCACCAGAAAAGGTACATATAACATATATTATGGTAGAAAAAATTGCTAGGGATCATTACTTTAGTTGCAAAACAAATCTCCAATAGAACCTATGTAAAAAACTGTGGATCTTGTTAAACTTATTTGGTGATAATGTTTTTTACCTTTAGCTCCTTTTCAGTGGCAATATCATGAGCTAGTATGAGTTTTCTGACTCTTTCAATTGGATCACGCTCCTGCAAAGTAAAAAGCACATTTGTTATGTGTTAAACGAAGAAATTATGCTATGAAGGTGAATATGCTCTGTATTCCTTAATGATTAAAAAAGTGTACAGAGAAGGTGTATTTATACACACTAGAGATAGGCTAGAACCAAACATTTCAAATTTCAAAACCCAAGGTAGAGAGTAATCCTCTCAACCTCCCTCCTATAACTCTAACAATAAGCACATCCCATCATACCATGCAGCACATACAGGAAAAAAATATTCAGGTAGGTCTTTAGATGCTATTTACCTGTCTCACTCCAGAGATCTCGTCACGTGTGCGATATGTGCTTCCAGGATCAGACATGGAGTGCCCATGATACCTATAGGTGTCCATTTCAAGAATCTGACCAAAATTTCAGCACAAACTTGTTAACACTATAGTTAACCAATGAGATATGCTTCAGTAACTAATACTCTAATAGCATACTTCAACTGCTGCAGCATTTTAATTTTAAAATATCAATGTACTGCAAATTGTGATGGCGGCCACTGGCTATCCTATACTATGATTTTACTATCCAAAAGTTGCCAAGCCACTCCAGATACGACAAAGAAAACTAAACTATGTAATTATATAATGTAACAAAATGTTAGACCCTGATTTTTACCTTACCCTTCACAAAGAAGTGATGTTATGAATGGAATCAAATAAATAACTTCATAAAAAAGGATGATATGTACTCACAAGAGGTCCATTCTTTAGAGCATGCTCCTTGGCGTATTTGCATGCTTGTTTCACAGCAAGGACATCCATACCATCCACCTGTTATAGGAAGTAAATATTTGATGGAATGTATACAACAAAGAATATGAATGGCATTGAGACTGAAAGTCTCTCTCCCTCTTTGTTCTTTTACCATTAGTAAATATGTAAGAGAAAAGGGTTGATGTTAAGGTTTCCTTCTATAGCAGCACAATCAAGCAATTTTTGACGGTATTCATTTTTAAAATGCATGTATTTACAGCTCTCACATGACAACCTAAAGTCCGTATTCATCCTCAACCCTTAGAGGGCTAGAGGTACACAATTTAAATGCACAGTTACATTCCTAAATTCATCATTGTTGTATTAGGAAAAAGGGAGTTTTGGTAATAGTCCAACAATGTAACAGTCATAAGTATAGGCTGTATAGCACACCTTAACATTGCATTACCATGCATATACACATTATATAAACACATACATATAGATATGTATGTGTATATACAATTATACAGAAATATATGCCCAAGCCTATGTAGTTAGATAAAACTCAAACTCCATGTTGCATAAGGGCTAAGCAATATTCATCACACTTGACACATGGATATAGACTAGGACTTCAAGATACATGAATCCAATGTTTGATTCAGAATTGGCAAACTTCTAATTGTATTTTTTTCATATTCTTTATTTCAGAATTGACAAGTTTATATCCAAAATGCATCATTTCAGCAAAACGAGATTAAACTGACACCAACACTCGTGTAAGAAGTATTGAGGGGGAAAAAGAGGCAAATATGATTTATAATCACCTTCAGACCAGGGACATAATCCCCTCTCTTATAATAGGCAGGACTTTTTGCTGCCCTCCACTCTGCTGTCCCCATGCCATCTGCATTAGCAAAGCAAAAACTCTATTAAAACTCTATGTCTCTATTACAAAGACGTGCAGTAAATATTGCTTTAATTGAATTAATCTTCTATGGAGAAACTCTTTTCATAGTTTATATTAGCATAATGCAATCTTACATTTTGAGGATAATTTTTCAAATTAAAGCTAATAGCACCAATAACTCAATAAGTAATCACATTATGTATTCATCAATTGCTAAACAGCTAACAATTCAATATAAACAGGCTAATTTGCTGTTGAACAGCTTATAATATTCAATTACCAAATTACAAACACGGAATTCTCAGCAATAGATATGACTAGTTTGAGTAAATTTACTTCCATAATATGTAACATGAAATTTGTATAGTAAAAGATAGAAAGGACAATCCATTTCTTACAGTGATTGTTCTCGCAAACCAGAATAGCAGGCAGATCCCAGAGGGCCGCGATGTTCAAAGCCTCAAACAGTTGCCCCTGGTTCGCAGCACCATCTCCGTACATGGAGAAAGAGACATGTTCTTCCTTTGAGTACTTCAGAGCAAACGCCAATCCAATACCTAGCGGAACCTGAGCCCCTACGATCCCGTGGCCGCCGAAAAATCCATTCTCCTTCTTGTAGAAGTGCATGGAGCCTCCTTTCCCTTTCGAGCACCCATCCTTTCTCCCCATAAGCTCCGTAAACGTTTCCAGTAGCGTTCCGCCGCGGGCGAGGTAGATGCAGTGGTCCCTGTAAGCGGTAATAATGCAATCCTTTCTGGTAATCGCGGCCTCCATACCTACCGCGACGGCTTCCTGGCCGTCGTAGAGATGGCAAAATCCGCGAATGAGCTTCGCCTTGTAGAGCGAATCGGAGGCGATCTCCATCCGGCGCATCAGAGCCATATCGCGGAAGAAGGTCATCAGCTCCTTCGCCGACGTCTCTACGGTGCGAGACGGAGGATCGATGTTGTGACTGCTGAAAGGGAGGCTGGTCTCCACGGTGATGGCGGCGGCGGAATCCGTAGACAGGTGGCGGATGTACGACGCCGCCGCCGATAGCGGCTTCAGGAGATTACTAGTGCGCTGTGCGGATAGTGCCATTCCGACGTCCGATTTGATTCCCGGCTCCGGCGACTTTCCGGTGTGAGAGATCGAATCTGCAAATTCTCGCTTCTTAATTACGTCAAGGTCGGGGGTTTGGTGAGCAGAGCCCGGTAAATTAGAAAATGAAAGTGGGAAATTTAAAGAATAAAATATTAATTTTCATTCTACTTTAGGAAATAAATGTATAGTATAATAACGATGACAGCGTGTCCCATTCATCTCGCTTGTCTATTTTTTTTAAAAAACATCTCGCTTGTCTATTGGATAGTCTCAAAAGTCATTTTTCTTTGCATATATATGATAAAAAAATTTTCTTTGTGACTCTATTTCACAAATGATCACAATGAAATAAATTAGTATGACTTAAATTAATAAAACTAATAGGACGCTCCTGATAAAAATTAAAAGTTGACAAATCCGTCAATAATTAACTAAACATGCTCGAAATATCTCATTTTGAGATTCCACATTTCGTTCTTACAATAATTGTGAAAGTCTAAAAGAGTGAAATGATGGTGCATCAATGATCTCTAAAGTGGAAAAATCAATGTCTAGTGTCTACAATAAGTTTTCTCACAAGAGGGTATACTTTCGAGTAATAGCTGCGAGTTTCTCTCATTATTCAAAAAAAAAAAATTGTTCGTTTCTACAGTTGTTATTGGAGAATTACTTATGCAGATTTATAAAACGTAAATATTAATTGTATTATCAATCATATTTAATGATATAAATCAAGTTAGTCCATTCAATTTCGAGACACCAATCTTATTGAATCAAATTACTTTTTTTTTTTTTACTATCGTTACGTGATTTGTATTTAATGATAAAATAATTTTTTGTCATAGCCATAAAATCTTGTATTGATATATCTATTTTTTTGTTTTCTTTTGAGTACTACTAACTCTGTTATAGTTGCCTCCACTGGGCTCAAACCTACTCCATCATCCATGTGGGGGTGTAAATCGGGACGCCGGGTTCCACTAGGGCACTAGACCACAAGGTCTTTGGCCACTTTGAGACTATTTAATTGTATTGTTTTTGGCAGAACACCTTGTGCTCAAATGGCAGAGTAGTGCATTAGTGCTTGTGCTCAGATGGCAGAGTAGTGGCTCTCCCATACTCAGTGGAGATGAACAGATAGTACAATGTAATAGAGTTAGTTGTATTAAAAAAATATTATTAGTGCTTGTGTCAATATTATTTGATATTACCAAATATATCATATTTAATTGTATACAATACTAACTAAATTGGTGAAGATTGACATTATAATATTAAAAATCATATACGAATGTTAGTTTCTGCCGGCGTACCGTTAAACATGGTTAATGTCAGCGATAGGCTACGGGGGACTAGTAAACAATGTTGTGCTAGTAGGAGATGGCCAAGTTTGAACATATTCTCATTTTTGGCCACACTCACTCATCGTTTTATAATACTAAAGTACAATTAACAAGGTTGTCTTACAAGAACCAAGATGCACCATAAAAAGGATGCGCCGCCACTAAAATAAAAATAGTTTTTTAAAGAGCATTTTTCTAGCTGCCTTTGGACGCCAAATTAATTAATGTGAAATGGGTGCTAAAAAATTAAATAATAAACACAATTGTACTGAAAATTCATATTGAAATTGTTGGGCGTAGGTCGGGTTGATTGAGTTTAGTCCTTACTCGATTCGAGATTTTGAGACGCGACGTTGTGGCTTACCATGGATGAATATGATTAAATGGTTAATGTTCACATATTTATCACCAATTGATTTTAAGTAGGATATAATGATCAAATACCAAAGAATTATGTGGTTAAGCGTGATTGACTTATAGTAGTCTTAGATGGGATGCGCAACTAGGCTTGATGTTCAAAGGTGGTGGCAGGGAGGGGGATTGTTGGGCGTTGGAGCCCCTGCTCGATTCGAGACGTCGTGGCTTACCATGGAAGGATACGATTAAATGGTTAATGTTCACTTACTTATCACCAATTGATTTTAAGTAAGATATGACAACCCAAAAAACTTTGTGATTAAGCGTGCTTGATTTACAACAGTCACAGGATGGGCATGTGCCCCCACTGGGAAGTACTTCGTAATAAGTAAGTACAGTGTAGCGCCCAGCAAAAAAACTAGACAAATAACCACTCTTGAGTTGTCATAAAGAATGATATATGAGATAGATAAATCACATAATCAACTAACTTACGTACCTCCAAATGTTTGTACACTAATTCAAGTATTGCAAAACTTATAAACTTAATTTAGATTGATTAACCAGTTAAGTTTAAGTTGCACGGTTGTGCACTTGTGCTTAAGGGTCTGAATTATTATTATTTTTGTTATTGGAGTGGCGATGGAGCAAATTTCTAAGACTAATCTTATACATGCCATAAATTTTCACTTTCGAAGTGTGTCATACTTTCATATAATTAAATTTTCACTTTCCATGAATTTTTACAATTCCAACTCACTTTTTTTTTCAAAATTGGTTTCTATTTTAAATCATATACATCAAATGAGCACGACACATGCCAATGTTGCACACGTGCATCCTACGGGCACCGTGTGTGCATCAAATGAGCACAGTATGTGTGCATCCTTTTTATTTTCATTTTTATCTCATTTAATATTATTAAAAAAAAAAAATCTTTATTGCCAACGCAGCTCCCATCCACCTGTATTGTTATTGCTACTTACAAACGAGACCCAACTCCATTACAAGGAATATACATATGCAAAAACTTAGTAAAATAAGCAAATTTGTAAAATGAAAAAAAAAAAAAAAAA
>NC_044922.1:27859976-27913230 GCF_003576645.1 Ipomoea triloba | reverse complement strand
TAAAAAAAAAAAAAAAAAAAGTAAAAAACGCGACGGCTGGTGCTGATTTTGGGTTTCTAACTGGCTGGCGAACGACGGGCAAACCACTGGCAAAACAATATGGAATCGCGGGGTTAGCCACCGGGGCGAATAGTAATGTTTAATGATATAATAATGCTACGTTTGAATGTTCGTATTACCTTCAAACTGTTGATTGCTGGAGACTGCTTCCTGGTTTTCCTCGTCTTTCTCTTCCGGTACAGAAGCTCTTCTGTACCCAGAACATATGACACCTAGGGAAATCGGGGGAACCAAATTAGCGAGGAATGTGATCATTTGTTTGTGCATCCTTGGTGCAGGTATAACTAGTGTGTAGGGAAATCGGGAGAACCAAATTAGTGAGGAATGTGGTGTTTGTGCATCCTAGGTGCGGATATGACTTTATGTGTTGGATTTACCTTCAGTGTCCTGCTGGATATCTTGCATTCGAGACCATTGATCATATGAAGCCTCTCCATTGCCTTGCTTTTTGTAAACGAAGTTTCATCTTCGTATCCACATTTTCGCCTGTATCTACATATATGAAATAAATTTAAATACAGATCATACTCGTAGCTTGAAAATTGAAATATCTGTTTGTTATATACTGCAGTACCTGTTCAGGAACACCCGGGGTCTTTCTGGAGCAGGCGAGAGGAGATCGCTCAAATAACTGGCAAAGTTTTGCTCCATCGCACCACCAGTCACTTCGTGCTTGTCATGTTCATGGTCCATGAGCTGGACATACAACCGCATTGGCGTAGACGACTGCAGCAGAATTACGAATAGCCCATTTATATGGAGAAATAAAAATCTTAATTTTTTGGAGGTTCAAATGTTTCGACCAAAACGAGAGTAAAAGCAACTGAAACTTACGCATTCCATTCTGTATATGTTCTCATTGTGGAGGAGAAGACGCACGTTTTCATAATAAACAACATCACAGGACGTGCCAGATTTTCTTGATTTTTCATACATGAACAACTGAAGTAGCTTGTTCTCCATCTCCTCGGTTGCAATCGTTTGAAGCTATACATAACAAAAATAAACAATTATGAAATAAAACTAAAGTTTATATGGCTATGGAAAACAAAATATTGCGTTAAATAAGTATGAAACAGATTATCAAGCGCATTCACCTGCTTGACTATTTTATATATCAGTTTATCTACGGTGAAGAGAATATAGGACTGGGATCCAATAATAGCTCGGCAGTCATCCTCAAACTTTGCATTGTCACAGGAACCATCCAGCAGACCAAAAATGGCATTCATAAATCTGCAGCACAAGATAGCAGGAGAAAGGATTCATGCTTATAAACAATTGTAAGTAAACATAATTCAAAAACTCAAACAGTGCAGCTGCATATGCCCAACCTGGCAAATGGATCAGGGTTTCCATCATTTGATATTCTCCATCTGTTTTCAGCCGATGAACATTCACATTTTGCTTTCTGGACTCTCTCATACAATATCTGTTGAATTAAAAGAAAGTTAGAAGTGTCACAGTACCTGCGGGAACTCGGGAAGTACACTAATGTAAAATAGTCTCACCTGGTAAAGTCTGAACAGAATATAGAAGCAATCATTTCCATAGAAGATTCGGGAGCCCTTGTCATGCAATCCCAAAGGGATTTTTGTTGTGAGAGGCTTGGCGGTCTGTACTGCAGGTTCTAGAGATGGCAACAATACTCCCTCTCCTTCAACATCACGGGCAGTATCCATTCCTTCTACTTCGCCCTCGCTCTCGGCCTTATGCTCGTTCTCTTTTTGGTTTCTTTCGTTGGGATCTTCATTCGAGCCAGCTTCTCTGTCAGCAGACTCACTCATTGAAACATCACCATTTCCAGAAACATTCTCGCTGTTCTGAGATGATCTTTGAGCATTTTCGTTTCCAGCTCCCACCTCTCCAATGCCGTGCAGCCTATGTGCAGCAGTTTCGTTTGAAGCATTTGTCGGTTCTGCTCTGGCATCATTAGTTGCTTCAAAATTGTCCTCCGTATCAACATTTGGAGACAATTCACCCTCCTCTCTCTCAACTTTAAAATTCTCATCATCTTCAAGAGATTTCTGAGCCTTGCCTTCTTTCGGGTTTGGTAAACATTCCTCCTATGACCCAAACAGGATAAACAACTTAAGAGAAATGATAAAAGAAAGGATGAAATTAAAAATACAAATAACCTACAAATTGGCAATACCTTTGGTCCTTTGATGATTGCATCCACTACACTGGAACCAGTGGGCGGGATTCTTAGTGGAGCAGGGTCAATCTCAGCAGCAGCCATATTTACATCATGGGAAGCATCATCTTTTACTGCATCATCAGCATCAGCTAAGCAAACTCTGGATGAGCTTGAGTGTTCAGGAGGGGTATCTCCATCCCCATTTCGAGGAATATTCAACTGTCTCAAAGTAATAGCAGCACCACTAGCACTAGCAGTATTACGATCCTTTTCCTCAACGGTACAAATTACACTACCAGTGGCAAGATAGTTGTTCCTTATGGCACGTTTCCCATCCACTGAACCTTGAGAGCAAGGAGGAACACCAAGCATCGGTTCCATGAGCGTTGTCCAAATCTTCATAATTTTATGCAGCTGTTCAGTTGTGCATACTTCTCCACAGGAATGTTTTATAAGCCGGTATAGGTCCTGGTGGATGTCATGATCAGGGAACAGAAATTCTAGCTGTGGACTAATTGGTAATCTATTGCCAGTAGCAATTGATAGCAGTACATCATCCTCTTCACACTTCTTGTCACTGATTTCTTTGATTTCAGTCAGCAATGCTGCACGGAAAAATAAAAAATGCAAGCCGTGTTAAGCCAGGACATGCTTCCAGTCACAACTAATCAAATTGATATATCTTTTTGGATGTTCAGAAAATTCTGAATAAACTAAAATTTACAAAGATGTGGAACAAACCCAGTTCAGAATCTGGAAGAAAAGAGAAGAAGTGGTTAAATTGCAATCTGGAATATCTAAACAAATTGGATAATGTTAAAAACCTGATTGTCCTAAAGCATCGATTCTAAACAAATGCTCGGATAGGCTTTGATCTACCATTCTATTCTGTTGCTACTTGTAATAAATAACCCTCAACAGTTAATACCCAAAATAGCCCCTTGATTATGACATAATTTTCATTTTGGTCCTCAACTATCAATTCATCCAAAATGGCCCCTTGACAATGTAAAATTTACTTAATTTAGTCCTCTAGTGTACTAAATTGAGGACTAAATTAAGTAAATTTCAAATAGTTGAGGGACCATAGAGGATGACATTTAAGGAAAATTTAAAGGATCATTTTAAAACATATCCTGGTCCAATGCATTTAAAGACCAAGTAAATTGGAATACTGCCAAATTCCCTGTATATAAATAGTCATAGCAAGAAGGGTCAAAGTGAATCATGCACACCATGCAAGCAGTGGATGCAATAGAAAGATGTTCAGTGCCCTCATGAAATAGAAAAGAAGATGCTTCATATTCCCATGTTCCAATGACATTTCTGACAATTTCCCAGTGACTTGTTTTCTAATTGATGCTATAACCTCTAAAAGCTAAAAGTGAGAAATAGAAAGATATGGCAGTTTGGGATTATGCATCACAATGTCATGTACTAATGGTAGGGAATTTTTTATTTTTTGTATTACCTTTAGTACTCAAGCTCTTTGAGTCCTGCTGTTTGAAATAAAAGCTACGATGATCCAGTGACTTGTGATGGTTCTTAGCATAAATTTCAGCCCAAACTTTATCAAAATCAGAACGACAGTTTTCCCACTCTCCTAGTTTCTGCTTCAAGCGGGATAGAATGACTGGAAGAGCAAGATGGACATTCCTCTTTAAAACATCAATGACATCGAGTCCATGATCACCATATAGTCGCTCAATGCATCTTAGGTGGAGAGCTACAGCAAAACAATGCAAAAGGATTATTCATTATAGTATGTAGCACACAAATTGAAAAATCATCTACCAGTCATCAGTGTGCTACCTGTAAAATATTCTTCACTATGAAAAGGACCATCGGTAATTATTGTATTATCATTAATCTTGTCAAGCACCTCTTCTACACGTTTTGTCGTTGCTTTTACCGACTCTAATAGCATATCCAGTTCATACCTGACATCACCAAAACAATAATTAGTACGAAGGAATCTTATGAAAATCAATATATGCATTTATGAACTTGTAGACAATAGAAAACTACTATTCCCTAGATTTTGTGGTGCAACCCTCAAGTAACTTCCCATCAACCAATCATCAGTTTTAATGAATTTCTCTCTCCTCTATAAGGAAATCCTCATATCTCATTACTTCTAAATTATAAAGAAGCCAAATCAAATCCAACTTCCAAAATTAAAGATATTAACTTATTTAAAAGATTCTAGAAAAAGATTGTGCTTTGATTAGAATGATATGAATAGCACAAGTGCTCTAAAATCGGAAGAGTGTTAGTCCTAACAAACAAACAAACAAAAAAGACCTTGTAGTCAACTAGCATAGGACTAAGAGTCCATATAAGAGGTCTAAGGTTCAATCGTTATCCCCTTTAGTTGAATCAAATAAAAGACGAAGGTCTGAAAGGATCCAATACATCTTAAGGGATAATGAAAAGATAATTATACATTAAATAAATGTCTAATTCTCCATTAACCCATATAACCTAACTCATATAACGGCTTTGGTATTGGTTTTAAGTCTTTAGACAATGAAAAACAGCATACACAGAATAATAGCCAATAATTTTATCATAAAACACTAAACAGCCCATGCATGGCATGTAGCTGATAAAACGCTAAGTTTAGGGGAAAAGGAAATTGTCAGTGAAAAGGATTTCACTTTATGCCACATTTTAGGTGATTTACTCACTAAATGTTACCAAGGCAACATCTGACCTGTCATCTTCACATCGAAACAAGCTTTCTTCATACTGGTTTTTCCGCATATGTTTAAAAGAGTAGTCTTCACTTCCAGAAGTTACAGATACCCAATGATCATTCAATACTTCAGCACCTAACTCTGTTCTCTGGCTTGCTATAGGAATTGGATACTGAATTAAGTAAAGACCAAAGAAACATAAGTACAGAGATTTGTAAGATAAATATTTTGGGCATTGAAATCTTAAACATACAACATACATTATCTGGAAGAAGCCGATAACTTGGAGTGCAATGTTCACAATTAGAAAGGTCAAGTTCATGTATTGGGTTTTCCATATACTTATCCTTGCTCAAAAAAGGCATTTTCCTCCCATGTAAATCTCTACTTCCAAACGCAACACCTCTGTCAGGTCTATCCTGCTCCCTGGTATCAAAATCTTTTCTGTCTTCCCACTGACGGTCCCGGTATCTATCCCTGTCCGGTACCTTCACAGATCTGGGAACTTTCCCATCATTCCATAGGGATCCTGCAAATTGGAATTCAAGGACATGAAGACTAAATCATAATAGGCCAGAATATCACCTAAAAACTATTAAGAAATGACATCATACAGAATAGCATTATATAGCCATCTGCATGAAAACACTAAATTGGAAAACTTTATTCATCTTGCAGATCTCATAATTCCAAACTCCAGTCTTATACAGTAACATATCACAACAAGAAGCAGCTGCAGTTCAAGAAAGAAAATAAAGAACTCAGTCAGTGATGTAATAGATTGTTAGTTAGCTGGTTAGTTGATTAGTGTTGATTAGCTGGCAGTTGGTTATTCTTGTTAGGAGAATAACAAGAATCAGTTTCTTCTTCTTCTTCCTCTCTCAAATCCTCTGCTCTCTGTGATTCTTGATCCAGATAATGCCACATATAGAGAATTATTGGGGACTTTACTGAACTTCCTTCAATGCCATATATAGGCATATAGCTCCAACATAGATTTTAGAGATACAAGATTTCATTGTTTCCCTTTTATTCTTTTACCTTTCCTCTTAGGCATTTTACCAAAACAAGTCAATATTAGTTCACTTATTTACTACGGAGTATAATAAATCCAAAACACATTTCAAAAGATCCTTTATAGTTTATTAACCAAATAAAAAATGAATCGAGGAATATCAAAATCCTCAGAAACTTCCCCACCTTGATGGAAATGATCTGCAGCTGAATTCCTTTCCAACCTTTTTTCATCACGTTCTTTGTCTATTCTTTCCTTTTCCATACGCCTGTGCCGCACTCTCTCATAATCTGGGTCAGATCTATCCATGCCGAGGTCATAATCAGCATGTGAAGCAATGAACTTCTGGAAACAGAAAACAAAAGTAATAGTTACTACCCAAAAATGTCACAGTACAAAAATACCAGTATGAAAACTACCTTATCAGTATTTATGGGTCTTCCCTTTATCATGGGAGAGCTTTTGTCATCATACTGCAAGATATGAGTTCTATTAGACTGATAATGTGCACGAGTTGTTGCAGATGTGTCAGGTAGAAAACGGGTGAACTCCTCAAGCAAGTCGGGGTGTTCGTGCAAAAGAGAGGCAACCTACCAAAAACACAGAAACATTAAAGTGATTAATGGATTACAGATAGATCATCATATTAAAAGATAAACAAACTTACATATTAATAATAAACTTATCCCAAATGAACTAGCATACCTTCTGGTAAACCTCTGAGATTGATTTACTTTCCTTTTTATACATATTCAAAATGTCAAGAAAAGATTTATATACATAATCATCACCTTGAAATCTAGTCTGCAAGGAAAACAAAAACCCATCAACTGTAGAGCATTATGGAAAAAATAGAAAGCAAAATTTTAAAATGGAATGGATTAATGCACACCTTTATCTTGTTAACAAAACCGATTGCTTCATCAAATTCAACAGGTTTTTTTGCAGGAGGTGTTTCATCCTCAGGTGGAAGGGTGATCTCATATCCCTTTGGCAAAAAGGTATTGAACCCCAAAATTAGATCTCTATGCCCTCTAAATAGATCTTTCACCCTTGCTATGACACCAGATGTGTCAATTCTGTGGAGATTGACAACCATGATAACAAAATGAATCAACATTAGAAGTTTCACTTAAACTGTCTGCAGAATTGAGGAAAACAAATCTTGGATATTCTCACATCAAAGTCAATGAAGTAAAATATGCACAACCTTATCTCAATTTCTAGAACCCATAACCTCAAGCCAACTCAACTAAACATAAATAAGTCAGATAACATGGATTCCATTTATCACTGTTGAACTGTTCACCTAACTGCCCAAATAAAAAAGTAAAAAGAACAAAGAATCAACCTTTGAGCCTTGAAATCTTTCATGGCTTCAAGAAACTCATCATATTTCTCTCTTTTGTCTTGAAAGATGTCTTTCACAGCCTTGAGATATGCAAGGGCATCAACTGTTGTTAGCTTTTGTGCAACTCCTCCACTCGTCATAGGCGGTTGTCCAGACCTTCAATGCCCAAAGAGAAAAACCAACCATACGAATTGATAAAGCATCAATAGCAACATTTTCTAAAAATTAAATCAGTACTTAAATGCAAACCCTATTTGAACCACAGGGAGACAATAATTAAAAAAGATTGTATCTTTCATAAATATAGCAGATGGATACACTGACTTTGAAATGCCAAAGTGGTAAAAGCTGCAATATGTAAACCAGAAGAACAGAAAATGTATTCAAAGCATTCAACTTCCAACACAACAATGAACAGCAAATAGCAGAAGAATGAAATAAAACTTCCTCTAGTAAAGCTCATTCAGGGGTTCAACAATTTCAATTCAAAACCATGATAATCAGAGATTAATCTCACTGAAAGCAAAAATCAAACATTTCCGAATTCACACAAATAATCACAATTCACTACACAAAAAACACACAGAACAGATAAGACTTACCCTTCAGCACGAGAAGAAGAGCTAATTGGGCGTTTGCGAGGAGGACTCCTGTGCAATTCGTCTCCAGACCTCTTCATCGTCCTCGTCAATTAATCCCCTTAATCTCCAAACAATTGTGCTTTAATTCACTCTTACCACTACAATTAACCAATAATCAATCCCCTGAAAAAACAACACAAATTCACGAATTCAAATACTCCCTCATTTACCTCAAAACACCAATAGATCTAACCAACCGCAAAAAACACACAATTAACCGGCAAAACTAGCTCTAATCCTTACTTTTACGCAGATCACCGTCAACAATTCTCGTACAAAATCCTGCAGGAAACAACAAAAACTCACTGAATTGCGTTACTTGTAATTCCAGGAAAGCAAAACAAAAACAATGGCGCAGAAAAAAGGAGCGAAATTTACACAGCGATCCTTAGACGGAGCAAACAGCTTTGAATTCTCCAAATGAAGAACTGTGCTTTCCGAAGCTCTATGTATAGAGAGAATCTCTGTGTGTATGGTGTTGAGAATCGATTGTATGTATGAATTTCGACTTTATTTATTAGAATTTTATTTTTTATTTTTTACATATCAACAAAAGAATTTCTGCATTTTTCTGTATGTTATGAACTCTCTCTTCAAGCAAATATAGAGAGAGATAGTATATATATGTCTATATGCATGTGTGATTGTTTTGGTAACGGTGGTGATACATATATGAGGTGGATGGAAACCGGGAAAAGCCGGTAAGTTGAATCCTACGTGTAGGTTATTGGGTTGTGGTTGTAATAATGGAGAGATTTGGAGGGTCTGATTGTAATTTTTGGAATTGTGATTTTTTTTTTTGGTTTTTTTTTTAAAGATTTTTTTAAGAGTTTATTACCGAAATGGTCCTTCAACTATTGCGAAATCATCAATTTGATCCTGAACAATTTTTCTTGCCCAATTAAGTTCTTAGACTTTGAAAAATTTAACCATTTTGGTCCTCAATTTATTTTACCGTTTGATATACGTTAAATCGGGACCAAATTGGTAATTTCATTATAGTCAATGGGCCATTTCAGTAAAAAATTAGTTACCAAATTTTGGTGTTAAACAACCGTTAAATCGGAACCAAATTGGTAATTTCGCAATAGTTGATTAACCATTTCGGTAATAAATCTTTTTTTAACATACTAAAGTTATTACTATCTTCGTCTCATTTTATGTGTCTGGTTCCATTAACGATGCTTGACTAAACTTATTTTTAATTCATTTTTCATAATATTAAGTTTAGTATTAATATACAAAATTTATATATTTAGAAACAACACTAAAAGTACTATTAAACAAAAAAAATCAAATTTAAAAACAAGTAAAAAATGATAAATAAAATAAACAAAGAATAAAGAGTTGATTTGACCAATGAATAATAGGTAAAACAGGTAAAATGGGACAGTGAGAGTACTAATTTGGTAAATATGTGAAAAAAAAGTCTTAAAATGACAATAACAAACAACATAATAAAAACAACGTAATACTATTATACAAAATACAATAATTTATTACTATTTTTTTATGACGATGGGAATCTGTAAGTACTACTCAAATGTGTACAATATGTAAACCACGCACATGTGTCACAAACCTCGCAAAAGAAGTAAATCGCATTATAAAAATACTATACGAAAGATTCAACCGACTGGGTGTTGGTATAATAAAACTCGTGATTAATTAATACTAATTTTTTTTAGAACATTTAATACTAATTTTGTCATTTATAAATAGATTCTTTTTCTTTTTACTCCCCATCTTTGAGTTACTTCCTAGGTTAAAGAAAATATAACTAAGCTGGGTTGGTCTTTCCAAAGTAGGAATCTATAATATCTATTACACTACTGATTAATTAATGAAGATGACATCAATTAAGATAGGTTTAAGAGGAACACAAAATACTAGTGTTTTGTCATTTTTTTCATGAAGGGAAATGAGATCATCATAGGAAAAAAAAAACCTTTTATATATATAAATACATATATATGTTTGCGTGTGGGTGGATGGCTCATGTGCGGTTGTGCAGTTAAATGAGAGCCATTGATTTTGCCTAAATAAACATCCAAGCTCAACAATGATTAAAAAAACGCGGTCGCAATTTGGTTTTTCTGCATCTAAGTCAAATTTAAGGTGCATGATTTTCCTTCTTAAGGTGTGTGGTTTTCTTTCTTAAAGTGCGTGATTTTTGTGCTTAAGGTGCGTGTTTTGAGCTTAAGGTATGTTAGCTGTTGAAACTTAAGTGCGTCGGTCTAAAGCTTTAGGTGCGTGATTTTTCTTTTTAAGGTGCGTGATTTGTGTATTTAAGGTGCACCAATTATTGAAACTTTAAGTGCGTGATTTTTCTTATTAAGGTGCACGATTTTCCTTCTTAAGTTGCGTCACTTGTGAAACTTAAGGTGCGCAATTTAAAACGTAAGGTGCGTGGTTTTTTCTTTTTAAGGTGTGTCATTTTAATGCTTAAGTTTATGTGCGTCATTTGTGTGTTAACCGCACTATCGTACAAGAATCCTTATATATATATAATTTATTTGTTGCAAACTTTAGATGACAGCTACATTAATGATTGCTTGTGCAAGTGAAGCTCCAATTGCCTTTTTTAGTTTGAGTGAAGAATTGGATGAGATGTTTCATAATTTCTATTGTTAGATATCAAATACTCCGAGTAGTTAATTAAGAGTAGCTAAGATAATTGGTAGTATGCTAAGGGATTACTTCGACTAGTTAATTTGGAGTCGCTGAGATAATTGGTAGTATGATAACGGATTACTTCAATGATTTAGTAGGTAGTAATTGGTGGTAGAATCAAAGTTCAAATTTTAACAGTGTGAAGATTATGCATAAAGTGAATAGATCCCTTGTGTACACAACATTTGATTATGCTAAGTCATTTAAATCATCCCAAATACTCAGTCATTCCAGAGTGTGGGAAACTATTGGGATTGGGGATTCAACATTTTGAGAGAATGGATTACTTCAATGAGTGGGTTTGCATAAATTTTCATGAAAATGAAAACAAATTTTGAAAAATTTCACAACAAAAATTTTGGCGTTTTTCAGCTACTTTAGTTGAGCTGACAAACGGGTGTTCAAAATGTGATACACGTAAGTGACCTCGTGATAATCTATAAAATCAAGTCTTCTTCAAATTTAAGAGATCTCAACTCGCATGTTAAGGAAGCTATTAGATAGCTTATTCAAAGACACTAAAAATGTTCACTTAGGTATATACATGTAGAAGTAAATAATTTACCCTAATCTTGTTGGATTTCACCAGTATAGATAGATTAATAGATTTGTCAGTAGTACTAAAAAAAAATAGATTTGTCTAATTTTTTTATTTATGTATTTTATTTCCTTGTATTTCAAAAAATTATTATTGTTAAAATATGCCATCATTATTGTGTGGATCATGCACTAGCCCAAGCCCAAGTGCGTGGCAGATTATAACTCGGCCCATATATCAATTTTCTATGAAATGCCAATTGGCCCAAAAGCTAATGAACCCATGGGCTTTTAGAGATATCAAAGCGACTGTTTGGACCTGCAGCTTTAAATCGAAGGCCCAAACAATAATTTGCAAACTTTGCGGTCCCTCGTGACAAATTATACCGTAGATATGAATTTACATGGTAAGATAGACGACTGATATATGTTTATAGGTACAATAAGCAATCATTAATTCATTATTGCATGGACCATGGTCCACACAGCAAGGTACATTATTTTTGTACTGAATATACATTATTTTAGAGTACATTATTTTTGTACTGAAGGTACATTATTTGATATATACTACCAAATAATGTACCTTCAGTACAACAATAATATACTTCAGTACAACAATAATATATTTCAGTACAAAAATAATGTACCTTTTATTTTTGGTCCACACAGCTGTGTGGACCATGGTCCATGCAATAATTTGCCTACAACAAGTGCAACATGTTAATGATTATACTATTTGGTACAAAATAAGGATGTGTTTGGTTGGTGGGTTTAGGCATAAGGAATGGGTATGAAAGTGATTGTTTGTGTTTGGTTGATAGGTTTTGTGAATGCTACTATGGGTTTGGAATAACCCATTAATGACAAAACCCATACCCTTATTAAATAAGGGTTTCATCTCTTTTCCTCTTTTCTTCCTTAACTATTAATAATCATTCCCATTCCACCCAATTACCAAACATGTTAAATACTTTCACCAAAACCCATTACCATTACCAAGTATTTGATACCCATTCCGATTCCGATTCCCATGTGCGAACCAAACGCACCCTAAAATTGGTCATCTATAATTCGGTCATGTTCAAAGAGAATCAAACTCTTACAAATTGTAACATGTCCATTGAGAGACTAATATGTGTGCGGATTGGAAGGCAACATTACTAAGTTTAGACGGGCTAAGTTTGAAAGTTGTTGAGATTCCTCCTTATGGTGTGTGCCCCTAACTTTTTTATATGCAATAAGTGTTGTTTAATCTAGATTCATATAATCTTTTATTTCATTTTTGTTCCCATGTATATCAAAAAGAAAAAGAATTGGTTGGGAATTAAATGAAATATTCTGTCACATACTCATATTACATGAAATAAACTATATATTATGCATATGAGATGTTACTCATTATGATTATTCTCACTTAAATTCGTAATTTTGGAGCTTTCTTTGAAACATGACCCATTGTTTTGTTAATATTGTGGGCCCTTTTACCTAAAATTTTGTAATTTTTTAAAAAGTTATTTTTCAAATCCATTACCACGAAACTTAGTAATACTGCATACCTAATAAATTGTAACATGTTATAATGGATTAAACATCCAATCAATAAGTTTTGTGAATTGTGATTTAACAATCGAGTATTCAAACACATTATGTTATACCTAAACACCCAATATTAATGATTATACCAATCAGTGCAATATACAATAATATACATAATTGATAATTGTACTCAGTACAATTTACACCAATATCGATATGTTTTCTAATGCAAATTGTTTGAATAATGAATCACAAACAACTATTTGCCAAAAACTGATTGCCTAATATTCGTTCACATTCAAATATAATTGAACTCTCACAATATGTCCATAGAGAGACCAAATGCACGGATTGGATGGCAACACCATTGGGGCTATACCAGTTGATTTTGCAAGTTTTCAAGACTCATTCTTATGGCTTGCGCCTCTTGCTTTTTTCGGATGCAATACGTGTGACACCAATATTGATAAGTCCCTAATGCAAATTTGTTGAAAAATTAATTACAAATATCTCCTTGTCAAAAATTGGATGCCTACTATTTGGTCTCGTTCAAAGGAAAATCAAACTCTTGCAACATGTCCATAGAGTGACCTATATCAACTAGATTTGTAAGTTCTCGAGATTCCTCATCATGGTGTGTGCCCCTTGCTTTCTCAAATGCAATAAGTAGTGTTGCTTAATCCATATTCTTATTATTAGGACTCTCTGAGTTTGAGTCACGTTAGGACTAGCTATCCTACTCTACCTGAGACTCCCCTTGTATATATATCTCCTATTCCTCATCATTGTAATTGTTCAATTGAATCAATACAATATTCAGTTCTCATCTGGTATCAGCTAGCCTAGGTTTATTTTCCAATGGCTGACGGCTCTATTAATTCTTCCGAACGGACCGTTTCTGATGCAGCTATTTCTTCTGCGGTTTCTTCAGCAGCCGCTTCTCTGTCTGCTGCGCATCACTATGTTAGCATTAAGCTAACGAACAAGAATTTCTTGTTTTGGAGGACGCAGGTTATTCCGTTTCTTCTTGGGCACGACCTCATGGGTTTCGTTGATGGCACGAACTCTTGCCCTAATCGTTTTCTTCCTGTTTCTGAAGGCTCCTCCGCTGCTACTGCTCTACCCAACCCGCTGCATGCTCCATGGGTGCGCCAAGATCAGGCGGTCCTTAGCATGTTAATCTCTTCACTTTCGTCGGAAGTTATGTACCTCGCAATTGGTTGCACTACGTCGCGTGATCTCTGGTTGGCGCTTGAGCAGGCTCTCGCTTCTTCCAGTCAAGCTCGGATTATGCATATTCTTGGACAGCTGCAAACAATACGCCAAGGTGATGCCTCCGCCGTCGACTACATTGCTCGTGCGCAAGTTATGGTGGAAGATCTAGCTCTTGCTGGCCGTGCGGTTCCTTTGGAGGATCAGAATATGTATATTTTCAGAGGTTTACGTCCAGAATATCACTCTGTCGTAGCCTCTTTGAATGTTCGAGGTCAGCCGGTGCGTCTTCTCGAACTCGCCGATCTCCTTGGCTCGCATGAGTTCGCTACCGGTGATAGCTATGGCAGTGTTCCAGCCCCTGCAGCTGCGGCTTTTGTTGGCCAGCGTGGTAGTGGAGGTCGGTCGCGGTCTTGGCGTGGCGGATCGAATCGCCGCGGTGGGAATCAGTCACGTGGCGGTGTTGTTTTCGCCGACCAGCAGCAGCAGCAGGGCGGTGGTGTGCAGCGTGGACGTGGCTCGCATGGCGGTGGCAGGTCACGTGGGCGACGTGGTGGTAATTGGCAGCCTCAATGCCAATTATGTGGCAATTATGGCCATCTTGCACCAGCCTGTTTTTCTTTAATTGGCCGTGGACTCCAAGCTCATTTAACATATGCTGAGGATGCGCCGAATCTTGTGTCTGACTCGCATCTTTGGATTCCAGACACTGGGGCGACAAATCATGCGACCCCTGATATTGCTGCGCTCTCTACATCTGAAGAGTACACTGGTGGTGATGCTCTTCGAGTTGGTGATGGTACAAGTTTGCTTATTAGTCATACTGGTCATGCTTCTTTTTCTACCCCGTCTAAAGTATTTAGGATGTCTGATATTTTACATGTTCCTGGTTTGTCTTCCTCTCTTTTATCTGTGCAACGCTTTGCAAAAGATAATAAAGTCTTTTTTGAGTTTCATCCATCCTTTTTTGTTGTGAAGGATATAGCAACCAAGGCAATTCTTCTTCGCGGCAATAGTTGCGGTGGTCTCTACACGCTGCCCATTCCGAAAAACAGTCCCCGTGCGTTTATCTCGTCCCATGCTTCCTCTTCCGTATGGCATGATCGTTTGGGACATCCTCATTAACGAGTCTTAGATCGTATTCTTCCTTTTTGTTCTGTTCGTGGTTCTAGTCGCAATAATCGTTGTACTTCTTCTTTGTGTTCTGCGTGTCAATTGGGCAAGTCTGCTCGTTTCCCTTTGCCACGTGTAGACTCTGTTAGTTTGAATATTCTTGGTTTGATTTATACTGATATTTGGGGACCAGCTCCTGTTTTGTCTTCTTCTGGTTATCGTTATTTTGTTCTTTTTGTTGATGACCATTCTCGTTCCACGTGGTATTATCCTATGAAATTGAAGTCTGACTTGTATGCCATTTTGACAAGTTTCGTGCCTTAGTTGAACGGTCATTTAATCGCAAAATTAAGGCTATTCAGTCGGACTTAGGAGCTGAATACAAAAAGTTACATACTGTTCTTCTTCAGTTAGGGATTAATCATAGACAATCCTGTGCCTACACTCATGAACAGAATGGTCGTGTTGAGAGGAAGCACATGCATATTCTCGAAACTGGTCTTACTCTTATGGTTCGTGCGTCTGTTCCATCTCGTTTTTGAGACTTTGCTTTTGAAACTGCTGTTTACTTGATTAATAGAATGCCATCTAGTGTTTTGCAGAATTCCAGTCCTCATTTATTGTTACATAAATCTTCTCCCTCATACTCTTTTCTTCGTGTGTTTAGTTGTCTTTGTTATCCTCACTTGCGTCCTTATAATCGTCACAAAATGTCGTATCGGTCATCTCCTTGTGTCTTCTTAGGTTATCCTGAGTCTTTTAGGGGTTACAGATACATGGACTTAACGACTAATAAGATTTATATCTGCAGACATGTACACTTTGACGAGAATGTGTTTCCCTTTGTTAGTAAGGTTGCTGTGCCATCTCCTCCCTCTGTGCAGAAGCCGTGGGCTGAATCGGTTTTACAGGTATTGCCATCTTCTCTTGCTGATTCTGCTCAGGCTGATTCTCCTGTCACCACCACTGCTGCTCCTACTCGTCAAAGAGGACGACCCCGTGGCAAGTCCACACATCCGACTGTTCGCTCCCATGCAATGGCTACGAGGAGTCAGTCTGTGGCTCCACTTTTGGCTCTCTCTGCTCAGGCCTGTCCTACCGAGCCCACTTGCTACACTCAGGCAGTTAAATTTTCTGAATGGCGAGAGGCAATGGATCTGGAGTTCAATGCACTTTTGCACAATCAGACTTGGGTTCTAGTTCCTCCTTGCCCAGGTATGAATGTGATTGGGTGTAAGTGGGTTTTTCGTACTAAACGTAAAGTTGATGGTTCAATAGAGAGGCATAAGGCGAGACTTGTGGCGAAAGGGTTTAATCAAGTTCATGGTCAGGACTTTTTTTACACCTTTAGTCTGGTTGTGAAACCCACTACAGTCAGATTGCTTTTGAGTTTGGCTATTTCCTCAAGTTGGGTGGTTAGGCAGCTTGACGTACACAATGCATTTTTGAATGGTGATTTGGCTGAGACTGTTTATATGCGTCAACCACCCGGGTATGCTGATGCTCAATTGCCTGATCACGTTTGTCTGTTGAGGCGTTCCTTATATGGCTTAAAGCAAGCTCCACGAGCTTGGTTTAATCGGCTGCATACTTTTTTACTCTCTGTTGGGTTTATAGCTTCAAAGACTGATGTGTCATTATTCTATTACTCTCGTGGTTCTGCATGTGTGTATCTTTTAGTATATGTTGATGACATTTTGGTAATGGGGACTGATGAGCTACTAGTGTCTGATTTACTCTCTAAACTGTTTAATGCTTTCAAAATTAGAGATCTTGGTGAACCTGGTTTCTTTCTTGGAATTGAGCTAGTCAAAACTAGCAATGGTGTTATTCTTTCTCAGCGGCGGTACATGTCAGACATCTTGAAACGGGCTGGAATGACTGATTGTAAACCTCTCGCCACTCCTATTTCTACATCGAAAACTCCATTGCTTAATTCAGATTCATATGAAGATCCAACGAAATACAGGAGTTTGGCTGGTGCTCTCCAGTATCTCACAATTACACGGCCAGACTTATCCTTTGCGGTCAATCAATTGTGTCAACATATGCATGCTCCAACATTGTCTCACTGGGAGCAGCTAAAACGAGTGCTCAGGTATGTCAAAGGCACCCTCTCATTCGGCTTGCGTGTAACTCAGTCAAATTCTAGAAAGCTTCATGCTTTCTCTGATTCTGATTGGGCTGGTTGTCCTGAGGACCGTAAATCTACTAGTGGGTATGCAGTGTTTCTTGGCACCAATCTTATCTCTTGGGTGTGTAAGAAACAGAAGACAGTTGCAAGATCATCCACGGAAGCTGAGTATAAAGCCTTGGTTGATGTTTGTGCTGAGGTCATATGGATCATGTCCTTGCTGCGTGAGATCAAAATTGATGGCATCCTTACTCCCAAATTATGGTGTGACAATCTTGGTGCTACTTATATGTGTGCGAATTCAATTTTTCATGCAAGAACTAAGCACGTGGAGATTGACTACCACTTTGTTAGAGATAGGGTTGCCAATTGAGATATTCAGGTTAACTTTATTTCCACAAAAGATCAATTAGCTGATATCTTTACAAAAGCTTTGCCTAGTCCTAGATTTTCTTTTCTTAGGGACAAGCTTCAGGTTAGTAGTTTACCCTGCGCTTGAGGGGGAGTATTAGGACTCTCTGAGTTTGAGTCACGTTAGGACTAGCTATCCTACTCTACCTGAGACTCCCCTTGTATATATATCTCATATTCCTCATCATTGTAATTGTTCAATTGAATCAATACAATATTCAGTTCTCATCCTTATAATACTTTCTTTGATTCTTGTTCCCTCGAATTCCAAAACGAAAAAATAACTATAAATAATTATTGATCGAGAATCAAACATGTACTGTTCTGTCAAGTCAGAAGAAATAAACTCTAATCTATATTGCACGTCACTCATTATGATTATTCTCGCTCAAATTCATAAATTTTAGAGTGTTTCTTAAAATGCGTGCCCCATTGTTCATTAGTGTTGTGGATTATTTTACCTAAAATTTCACAGAAAATAACTAATCATTCATTACTACATCATGCCGTAAAAATGAAGGAGTTGAAATAAAGAGTCCATGTAGCAGAAATCTTAGATTTATTTTATCCTCAATTCCTCATATGACTTAACACAGTCATATTGCAGACTGAAAATATCAGATTGAAAAAGAGAACTCAAAAACTCAAAAGAAACTGAAAACAGTTGAAAGCTACAGTCTTCCCCCCAACCACTCCACAGTTCAGTCACTTCAATCCTCACTCTCATGCTTTTTCTCATCCATTTCCGTTCCTAAAACTTCGCGATCTTCTCTCCTCCGCGCTCCGCCGCTATCGCCGCCGTCTCCGTCGCTATCGCCGCCGTCGCTATCGCCGCCGTCGCCGTCGTCACAATGGCTGCGACAACCGCCTTCGTCCTCGTCCTCTTCTTCTTCCTCCATGTGAGTATCGCATTCGCTGCCGCCTCAACGGCAACCGCGGTTCCAGAGGACGACGTGCGGTGCTTAGAAGGCGTCAAGGCCGCGCTCTCCGATCCGCTCAATAAGCTCGGTGCGTGGACGTTCTCCAACGACTCCGCGGCTTCAATCTGCAAGTTCGACGGAGTTTCCTGCTGGAATCAGAAGGAGAATAGGTTGATTTCTATCCAGCTACCGGCGATGTCGCTCTCCGGTTCGCTCCCTGCTTCTCTCCAGTTTTGCCGCTCTCTCCAGTCTCTGGATCTCTCTGGTAACTCACTTTCTGGTTCTATTCCTTCGCAAATCTGTGCCTGGCTACCTTACCTTGTCTCCCTTGATCTCTCTGGTAACTCCTTCTCCGGCGCCATTCCTCCTGATCTCGTTAACTGCAAGTTTTTGAATACTCTCGTTCTCAACAATAATCAGCTCTCCGGTGAGATTCCCTACGAGATCGGACGCCTGGAGAGACTGAAACGTTTCGCCGTCTCGAACAATGATCTCTCCGGGACGATTCCGGCGGATTTGGCTAGGTTTTCCAAGGATGATTTTGAGGGGAACTACGGGCTTTGTGGAGGCCCGTTGGACTCCAAATGTAGCCGGCTGAATAAGAGAAATCTATCGGTTATTGTGGCTGCTGGAGTGTTGGGTGCTGTAGGATCCCTGATCCTTGCGCTTGGTATTTGGTGGTGGTTTTTGACTGGTTCAAGTAAGAAGAAGAATAATGTTGGATGATATAATGGTGGCAACAAATTGTTTTGATAGTGGAAATGTGTTGTTATCTACCAGAACTGGGATTTCTTATATGGCTATGCTGCTTGATGGATCTGCATTGGCGGTCAAAAGATTGAGTGGTTGCAAGATGAACGAGAAGCAGTTTAGGCCGGAAATGAATCGTTTAGGGCAGCTTAGGCACCCCAATTTGGTACCTTTATTGGGTTATTGTTTGGTTGAGAATGAGAAGCTTTTGGTGTATAAGCATATGCCTAATGGTAGCTTATATTCGGCTTTGCACGGGAGCCTTTGTACTGGTGTTAGGAACAATAGATATGAGCTCGGTTGGCAATCTAGGCTTAGGATTGCTGTTGGTGCAGCAAGAGGGCTTGCTTGGCTGCATCATGGCTGCCAACCGCCCTATTTGCATCAATACATTAGCTCGAATGTGATTCTAGTGGACGATGATCTTGATGCTAGGATAACTGATTTTGGCCTTGCCAGGCTCGTTAAATCAGCTGACTCCAATGATGGTTCTTTTGTCAATGGCGGTCTTGGGGAATTCGGGTATGTTGCTCCCGAATACTCGAGCACTCTGCTTACATCGACAAAAGGAGATGTCTATAGTTTTGGGGTTGTGCTGTTGGAGCTGGTGAGTGGGCAGAAGCCGCTTGGAGCAGGCAATGCACAGGAGGGGTTCAAGGGGAGCCTAGTGGATTGGGTTAGTCATCTCTTAGCCTCGGGCCGAAGTAGGGATGCCATAGACAAACGCCTTGCTGGGGGAGGACAGGACGATGAAATCATGCAGGTTTTGAGGATTGCTTGCTCCTGTGTAGTTCCAAGACCAAAGGATAGGCCTTCCATGTACACTGTTTACCAGTCCTTGAAGACCATGGCTGACAAACATGGTCTCTCTGAAAACTTTGATCATGAGTTTCCAATGAACTTTGGAAAACAAGATGACAATCCAAAGGACTAGATTTGCTCCTGCAACCACAGATTAAGCACCATCATATTGTCTCTTATCAGATGAACCTCAACTATTATGATGCCATGTTACAAAAACCTTTCTACTGCAAGAGGTAATTATCCTTTCTATTGCCCATCAAATTGTTGACTATGTATACTAGAACATCAAAAGCTCAATGGCATCTTGGCATCTGGTTTCTTGACAGAAATCTTGCCATTTGCCAACAGTGCAAAAAAAAAAACAGCTTGTTGTATTCATCTTGATGGCTTTGAGATAATTCATTATTCACTTCATGTTAAAATCTTTTGGCTCTGCCATTCATATTCTTGACTTGATTCCATGTTCAAAACAAACTGTTGATTACATATCTATGACTGACCCAGAACCAAGAATGTTCAAAACATCATCATAAAATAGTTCATCTTTAACCATTGATTTCTTGAATAAACTCTTTGTTTTTTTGATAATGAAGGAAACCCGTAGTGGGTTAACCTGACTTTGTGACCGTATCATAAGGAGGCAAATAGTTAACTGGTTCAAATCAAGAAGGCCCAATAGACTGTTCTCATTGGGAATCAAACTTGAAAATTGAAATATTGTGATTATCAAGTCGATAAATTAACCAATTTAGATTGCCTGAATAAATGTTTGTTTGATGGCAACGCATATTGTAGATATATGCAAAAGTTGACGTATGTTTTAGAACCTGAAAAAGCATGCAGGCCACTCCATTCTCGTGATATCATTTATGACTCCATGATTGAAAGACAGTGGGGTGGTCAACATTATCTACTTTGTAATTTGTACATAAAAATTATTTAAATTTATGTTGGACCGCACAATACGTTACGTTGGCCCTCTGTTCTAAACCCCTCCATGTGAACCATCACCTTTGTGTCTTGTCTTTGCCTAAAATTATATATTCCCTCCTTCGCATTTTAATTGTTTTATTTACATTTTTTTTTTGTTGATTTGCATTGATTGAAAAAAGTTTTTAAAGGAATTTTTATAGTGTTCGTCATATTGATCATACATTAGTGTATTGGCCACCTTTGGAAACTATCGCAATAATACTTAGTATAATTCAAGTGAGCCACCTTTGAAAACTATCTCAATAATACTTAGTATAATTCAAATTACTTGGACAGTTAACTTAATATTACAAGGTTTCAAATTCAACTCCTTGTAGGAGCTATCTATATTAGTTTTCTTGATTTAAGCCGGTTGGCTCAACTATGAGCAATTTAGGTTCGTTTATTTTATTGTTGTCTTTTGTCAGTTAAGATCACAATTCATAATGCATAGTTCACTCAAACATATTGAACGGTATGGTTGTAGAGTTACATAATTGTATTGAGTATAGTCAACAATTTGATACTATAGAATTTTCTTAATTTGTATTAAATGTTAAAAAATTAAGTATTACTCCATGTTTGTTTATAAAAAAAAAACAATTAAATTTTATAAAGTATATATATTTTTTAGTTAAAATTAATAGTTTTTCATTCCCATCGGACATATCATAAAAGGACACTAATACCTACATACACATTATTACACATGATGTGTTTTTGGGCACCCATGGCCTACAACTATGAGACTCTTATTTGCGTTGTTATCCATAATTTATTGAGATCCACTTAATAAGTTTTGTATGATACAATCACTCATTTCATGCTCGGGTTAGTTATTCATCATCCCCGGGCCATTTGATCATCTTCGACCTATGAGTCATTTAGTTATTCATATGATAAATCACCCGGGTCCAACTTTTGATTGAGGTTATTAAAAAACAAAATTAACCCATAATTCACACTTGTGGCTGTGGGTTTTTCTCAACACTAAAAAAAAAAATGAGAGAGGACAAAGCATGCATAAACGAAGCAACACATTTTTTACAACAAA
Organism: Ipomoea triloba; assembly: GCF_003576645.1. Taxonomy (NCBI): domain Eukaryota; kingdom Viridiplantae; phylum Streptophyta; class Magnoliopsida; order Solanales; family Convolvulaceae; genus Ipomoea; species Ipomoea triloba. Next base: position 27,891,205 of record NC_044922.1, on the reverse strand, counting down.
AAAGGGTTTAGTGCATAAATTAGTTTCCCAAATTTTTTGCAAATACTTCCTATATTGCAAAATGCCTATCTACGAAAACTGAAAATCCCTGTGAAAGAAAGAAGAGGGGATGTAGTCACTCCAAAAGCCATGCCATTGTATTTCACCTTCAAAGCCTCCACATAGAAACTACCCGCTACACATTTTTGGCAACTAACAAGGCCAAAAATGGAAAATAATAACAATAACAAAATTCATACATACCTTTGATCCCTTCCAGCATATTTTTAAGCAAAATAATGCTCAAAGATTCAGGGTTAAAAAAATTTTGCCCAAAAGTAGGACGCCTTGGCTTGTATGGATTAATAGGACACAAAGAGAGAACACAGCTAGGGCTGTAAACAATGAGCAGAAGTATAAAGATCACAAAAAATAGTCCGGTGTCTTCCTTGTAGTGTCGGGCTCGATCTGTCGAGGAGCAGGGTCGAATTGAAGAAAATTCTGCTCCATGTTTTCCCCAATTTCTAGTATTGCTGCCATGTTCCCACACCGGTAACAGTAGTTTGGAGCACTAAATACAGTCACAACATTTTTATCCTGCATGGTAAATGCCCCCCCAAAAGAAGGACCATGTCATGATTGGAAACAATTAGTGTAAAGGAAAATGAGTTCCTCCTAATTATGGTCTCTTAAAGAGAAAACTGAGCACAAGGAGGAGGGTTTGTTAAGGTCCACAAACCTGACACCAGTTGAAACCTTCCATAACAAGCTGGTGAGCTCTTGAAATGAGAGTGAGCCCATTGGTGTGGTTGAACTGCGCAGCTATATCCTGTCCAAAGGTGTACCCAGCCCCTCGAGGAGAAATTCCCCAACCACAACGATCATCCGGATCAGACCATAAGAGATCGCACATTGGCCCTTCATGGGGAACCTAGAGCACTCAAAGTATACTTTGTGAGTAGTGGAAGAAAAGCAAATCAGGTGGGTAAAAAGCAAATAATACAAAAGAATTTGTGAAACTAATGATTGGTAGAACTGAACAAGATTTGTTATGCTCATAAAGACTTAGGCTACCATCCATTTACTTGAGGGAAAAGATAGAGAGAGTGAAAATGCAATCCTGTGCCAATCACAGCTAGAGGACTAGTTTTCAAGCAGTCTTTCTTGGGAAAATCATTCAATAGCTCTAAATGAAGCAGCTTTTAGTAATTATGATATAGAATCATTTAGTAAACTGGCTGGGGCGACAACAAGACCAGCAGTATCACCCAAAATGAAAAAAGGAAAAATCTGAACAGGAAGAAAAAAAAAATCATTTTAACCTTGAAGTCTGAATGATTTTCATTTGCTATGCAATAATAAACAAAGGGGTTTCTAATATACTACATTGTTAGAGAGGGGGAAGCTGTTTGATAAAAGTATACAAACACACACAAACAAAAGTTTTTGACTCTTTGAGAGTCTGTAACTTTTTGTACCTCCTGTATACGATCTAGAGCTCGAATGTTATCGAGTGTATCCAAAGATGGTGAAAGTCCTCCATGCAAACAGAATACCTACAAATATAACAACTTCACATCAGCAAAACCCTTCTATAAGATCGTTCAAAAGAAATGTTTGTACAGTAACAGCTCGTAAGTCATACCTGACTCTCAATAAGTGCTGTCAGAGGTAGATAATCAAAGAGATCTGTGAAAAACTTCCAAACATTGGCATTTCCATACTTCCTCAAACATTCATCATAGAAACCATACCTGGCAAGAAAAGAGGAATCTATAAAAAGGATGAATATAACATTCCACAAATAAGAAAGAAAAAGGCTGTAAATGTGTAGGATGATTGCTTTCTAAAAGAAATTGAGATTAGGTCTGTATGACTGCTTAGATGTACACTAGACCTACATGCCATGCACCAGAGAACTCGAATGAGAAGTGCAAACTTCTCCCTGTTTGTTTAAGTCTTTTAAGCACAATAACATTACCATTCAACCTCAATTTATAGGATTTAAGAGCATTTGGCAAGGTACTAATCCAGCAACCAAACAACCAATGTCATCTATTAAAGATGTAGATGGGGAGATTAAATCTGGTACATTTATGAAAAGATAACCAAAAAATGATTCCATTCATATAATGTCCTGTTAGTAATCATAAAATCTTGAGTAAAAAAAAAAGCATTTTAGCAAGTTAAAAACTCACACTTGGGTAATTTGCCGACTTTCATGATTTCCCCTAAGAATTGTGATTCTATCTCTGTAACGAACCTTCAAAGCAACTAAAAGTGTAACAGTCTCCACTGAATAGTATCCACGATCTGCATTCAATGGATAAGTATTACTAATATGGTATATTAGACAAGTCATTGAGAGAAACTAAAACAGCACAGAAAAAAACCAATAAGAATGGTACTAATTGTCATGGTAGAGTTTTCAACTATCTTACATTTAAGGGACTCAAAGTTAAACACAATCAGTTTCAATGCATTCCATGCAAAAATAAAAATAGTAGATGCAAGATAAAGCATTAAAGCCTACTTTTCTGCTCCCCTTTTATTGGAGACACCTAGGAGTTACCAATATAGTTCAACAAGCAAAATGCAAAATGAAAGTTCTAACGATTCATGGAAGTATCCCACATCAGTACACTGACAAATAAATGAATATAGATGTGATTTCTTAACAAATTATTGTCTGCCATCCCTAGTCATTGATCTGATTAAGTTAAGACAAGAAAAATGATTCTCCAAGAATCATGAAGACGTCCTAAGGAGTCCCCCTAAGGCCAAGTTGAATGGAGCCGAATATTTTTATGGCGGGAAAATTGAATTTGTTTCATCTCAAGCATCCCGAAATTTTAGCCATAACTAGCTTGCACTATTAGAGGACTTCCAACACCATGGATATTCAAGCCATTTTACATATTCCTAATGAGGAAAGAACCAAGTCTGCTATATCATATTGGAAAAGGAAATTCAAAATTTTCAGAAATATCTTATTCAAATTTCTTAAATAGAATTCAACAGATTGTCATAAATACATAATTTTGCACTACCAAGCATATAGTACAAGAAGCCAAGATTATGGTTATACAAAATCCAAGGGATTGCTACTCATACGAGCTCATCAAATGTAAACCAATGATTGCTGCTCATATGAGCTCATCAAATGCAAAGCAATCAACAGAATTATCTGACATAAGTACATAAAATCCAGCTTCCTACTAATAAACAGGTCAATATCTCTGGAATTCGAGATAGGATATCCGAAACTCACCTACATAATCTCCCATGAAAAGATAGTTGGTGTCAGGAGCTTTGCCGCCTATCCGAAACAGCTCGATCAGATCATAGAACTGCCCATGAATATCTCCGCAGACCGTGACCGGACATTTCACCGGCTGCACATTCCACTCCTCCACCAGAATCGCCCTCGCCTGATCACAAAGAGTCTTCACCTCCTGCTCCGTCAACGGCTTGCAGTCCATCAACTGCTCGATCTGCCGATCTAGATCCGCGTGCGAAGGCATTATATTTTATTTTATTTTCAAAAATCCCCCCTCAATCCCTCCTCCGATCTGAAAATTTCCACGGCGATTGAATCAATACTCAAATACAAATAAAACCGAGGAGAAAATCATTTCAGTAAGCAGATTAAACAACAACAACGAACTCTCACGTACTGGAATTAAAATTCAGCGAAAAAAATTAAAACAAATTCAAAACAGCAAGCTCGCGGAAATTAGGGTTTCGCTCCCGAATTTCTCAGATTCGTCTCCATTTGAATCTCCTTTTCTCTCTCCTCCCTCTCTCTCCTCCCTCTCTCTCTCTAGAAAATGGAGCAAAAGCTTTCTGTACACAAATTTTCGTGTTTATATATTACAAAAATTTATATTTATATATTCAAAAAAATACATAAAGAGATCGATATTTTACATGAATGTTTTTGTACGTATTTCGCGCGTGCGCGCGAGTGGTATGAAGAAAAATGAAAAAAAAAAAGTAAATAAATAAAAAATCTCCCGGTAAAAGAGACAGGGAAAAGAGTGAGTAAATGATGCTGAAATGAAATGGAAATGAGAAAACGTTTCGCCACTCTTCTCACTATTTTGGGAGTATTTTCCCTTCCTGCTTTCTCTCTCTAACGGAGCTTCGTTGTTGACTGTGTATTTGCTGGCGACAAAACGAAAGGAAGTTTCTCGCACCGGTGGCTCCGCCGGCTCTGAATCTACAACCGATTGACACGTGTGGTGTCGCAAACTTGCGGTTGCAATATGTTTCGATTATACGCCATTTGTCTATACAAAAAACACAACATTTAAAAGGTGATTGGTTGAGTATAGCTATAAATTAGGGTTGATAGATTATATTGATACGGGTGGTCCTACTCAATTAACCCAATAATTAAATGATAAATAGTAAATGTAAAGACAAAAGTATTGTCAAATAATTTAAGTCACAGAAACAATATTTGACTATTTGTATTAATGATTTGTATGAAACTATTACAAGATGATACTTCATTTCTCAACAAGACAAAATGAAATGCTTTTATACTATATAACTTCTAATTATCCTGCGGAAAATGAGGCGGGGGTTACAATCGTATTAGACCGCCCCTTACGCCGCATGCAACGCATCGTCCAAAAACCCGACAGCCCGATCGAGTACGGGGCTCGGCTTAAGTGGCCGAGTGCACGGCTTGGCCAGGGTGCCTTGGAACCCCAAACACCATTTTTACACTCCAAAGCCACATCCATCCCTCTTCCCATGCCTACTTTATTTCAAAATTCAAACCATGGTCGGGCGTTTGGTTGGATGGAAGGAATTAGGGAAAATGAATTGTAATTCGGAGTGAAAATAATAAGGTGGAAATAAATTATGAATTCAAATTACATTGTTGGGTATGGAAGAATAGAATTATTGTGAATGAAAATGGAATAAGTGGTATAAAAACTAAAATGTCATTATGTAATAATAATACTAATAATAATCAAGGATAAAAAAAAAAAGTCTTTTTCGTCCCTTTTTCCCTTTCATTTCCTCGTTGAATTGCAATTCATATGGGGAGGGTATGAATTGCAAATTAACAAAATTAGGGAATTGCAATTCCCTCCAACCAAACACTGTAATTCGAGTAGCCAAAGTATTGTGTTATAATTGAATTGCAACTACATCCAACCAACCAAGTGACCAACCAATGAGTTCAATTCCCCACCCCACCCCCCTTTCCTCCTCCACCCTCCTATATAAAGACACACTTTTTCCTCTTTTCCTCCACTCCATTTGGCTGAGCACAATAGCAAAATAACACCCCCTGTTTTATTCTCATTTTGTCAAGTCCACATGTCGGGCCACCCTGGGCCGACCTCATCTTCAAACTCAAGTCAAAATCCCTTATAGAGTCGGGTTAGTTTTTCCTCCATCTTCTTTTTACACAAGTTCCCTTGTGTTTGTTTTGTATGCAATTTGGCTCCACCTAGACCCATCATCCCATGGGTGTGCGCCCCATTGGGCCATAGTTCCCTCGACCGCCGCCGGTTTGAGTCTTCGTTCCTGATTCACCAAACTCAATCACGTGATACCACACGAGTAAAAAGCTAAGCTCGACTATTATGATCTTACAATCACGCGGTCTCTCGTACGGACAACTGTGGAGGTAAGGTCTCTACCTCGAGGGAATATTTTGGAACCCAAAGTCCTAATTTCTTTGGCATCCACCCTTTTTTTTTTAAAAAATAAAAATTAATGGAGTTTCATTTCCATATCAATCCTTTTGTCATATAGGTGTTGAATTACTACGCCATAAGTCCGGGCCAATTAGTGTCCAACTCCCCTATCGTATGCTCATCTCTTTTATTATTAGATGTAAAGAGATAGGTATAACTCCTTCCTTAAACCTTTTTAATCTTTTGTTCAACGTGGGTGGCTCTTCGGTCACTAAGAGCAAAGGTTCGTTGCTTTCTCAGCTCGGCTACACCACATCACCACCACCACCACTACCACTACATATTATTATTATTATTATGTAGTATTATTATTATAACAAATAATATGTTTATTTTTAGAGAAATTAACGAAATAGAAAAATGCAATTTCTTAATTTGCAACCAAATATAAAAAGAGAGTTTTCTGACATTTGGCCAAATACTAGGAAATTAATTATTTTTTTAAACAAGTTATTTTATGAAAATTATTTTACAGATTTCCAAAATGAACCCCAAATTTATATCTGTATATAACATAACTAAAAAAAAAAAATTAGAGCAAATACCAGTTTTGGTTCCACGACTATTAGCAAATGACAATTTTAGTCCACATGTTTAATTTCTACCAATTTTGGTCCCATGACTATTGTTTTAGTACCAATTTTGGTCATACGACTACTATTTTAGTGCCAAAATATATCGCGCCGGTCAACATCCGTTTAAAACGTGCCGAAATCTAAAATTTCTAAAGGGATTTTCATTTTTTTTTTCAACTCAATATCCCAATTTGAGCATGAATAAAGTGATTTAAGCCCTAAGATCGATCACAATTCATAGTGTTCCTCATGAAATTAATGTAAAATGAGGAAAACTGCGAATTTTGATCGATCTCAGGACTTAAATCCATTTATTTATGTTCAAATTGAGATATTAAGTTGAAAATGATGAAAATACCCTTACCAATTTTAAATTGGTATTAAAACAATAATCGTGGAACTAAAATTTGTAGAAATTAAATATGTGGACAAAAATTGTCATTTTGCTAATAATCGTGTGACCAAAATTGATATTTGCTCAAAAAATATATATTTGTAAGTCAAATAGGGGTCGTGGTCTGTGGGCTTTATTGTAAAAAAATAAGAAAAGAAATTATGGCAACGGAATTAACTAGAATATCAAATTTGAAATCAAATTAAAAAAAAGAAAGAAAGAAGCACATATTGCGGGCCGATAAAAGAGAACATGCGCGCTTCGCAGGTTATTAGCATAGCATGAGAGTTCGGAAGTTCGTTAACAAGGTAACCATGGCGCTAATGCCCAATCCGTGCAAGATTGCATCGCCTTCAACATCCTCACTCTTCTCTCCATCGCATACTGCTAACGCGCGGCAGACGCCAATTCCTCCCCGCTCATTCGTCGCGGCGAGCGATGCCCCTGAAAATGCCAGCCAGCTTGATGCAATTTTCCGGAAAAAGCACGCTCTCCGATCAAAGATTCGCAGAGAGCTGAAGAACATGAGCCCGATTCAAAGATACGAAGAAGGTATTGTTAATTTTGTTATCATATCATCTTCAATCAAATAATTTTCCTGCGGTATAAAATTGCATTCGTTCTGTTTGTATAATTGTCTCATTGGAAATTCCTTGTTCATGTTCTTCAATGCTAAATTGCTAACAGCATGAACGTGGAATCGTTGAACAGAAATGATTAATAGGCGTTTACATTTCGTGTGATTTGTGGCCGGTTTTTGTTTTCGTATCAGATAATTCAATACAGAATATTGTATTAGAAGCTCCGTGGTTCAAATCCAGTCAGAGCTTGTGTACGTATATAAGCTCAGCTGCCTTACGTGAGGTTAATACATCGAAAATTTTGGCAGATGTTCTACACCATGTCCCTGGCAACAGTATGTTCTGACATCTACTCTCGTCAATGAATTTGATTATTTATTTATTTATTTATTTATTTATTTAGATATTGCATATAGAGCAATTTCCTTATAGCATTTGTTTGTTAAAGGAGCCATCATTGCTAAAGTTGGATCAACCCTGAAGAATGAACACATTGTCTCATTAGCCACCTTATAACGGGGGATGAAACTAAGCTTTGGTGACAAGTTGTTCGTATGAGCAAGTAATAATTAGGCCATCTATCTTAAAAGCTCAACTTACGTGCATTTTGGGTACTTTCTTTTGTTTGGTTGATCAAAATGGTGATAGTTTTTTTATGATCCTAAATAGAATAGTTTGTAAAGTTTGCTTCATTTTGCTTTGTTATGATCCTAATAGGAGTAGTTTGTAAAGTTTGCTTCGTTTTGCTCTGTAATTAATCTAGGAGAGTACTTGAAGCTCATAATGTGGTCTCTTTTGGTATCTATATAGTTCTAGCTTTTATGCCATGTCTTTTCCATCTAGAACTCTATAGGTGTTATTACTATCAATCAGGTCCTCGCTATTGGGAACAGTTTCAGTAAATTAGTTTTCTGTGAATATTGGTAGGCATATAGATACATACATATAGTAGTCCACCACTGCACCTAGAAATACAGTGTGAAGTTTTGATCTCATATTGGTTGAACAGAGCAGGAAAAACCAAAGAGAGTATATGTCCCGCGTGTAGAGGATAGATTTAGCAACATGAGGATGCTGAATATTTCAAGTTTGGATGATCTTGTCAAGAGCTCAATGGATATTCGAGAACCAGCCCCAGTAGATTCTGATGGCAAAGAACGTGAGGATGGTATGCTTCCTATGCTTTATTATTGTTCATTCCTCCAATTTCCATCTGGTTTCATTGGCGCTTATTATTGATCTGAAGGATTTGCTTGGTTTAGTTATGCAGGCTAGTGAGCCAGTGGACTTGTTTATTGTACCTGGTAATGTCCTTTGTCCTGTTAAACATGTTTCCTTGCCCTGGACAAAGTTTCCACTTCTGATTGCTTGCTTACATCATTATTTTACTAGGGCTTGCATTTGACGGATCTGGAAGGAGGTTGGGACGCAGTGGTGGGTAGGTTTATTCGTCTTGGCTATAGCTGTTTTCTTCTAATTATTAGTTGAAACAGGAAAATAACTTTGTGTAGTTAGTTATTGCTATCTTCTTAGTGCTGCTATCTTTTATATTGGATTCAATATTAAAAAGCAAAGTTGCAGAATTAAAGTGGTCCCTGTTTCAAAAATATAAATAAAATACTATGTAAGCTCTACTAAATTGATGTGAGATTCATTTGTTTAGCCCACCTTTCTATTGAGGTTAGTCTCCTTCACTGCAGCCTGTCTTCCTTTTGATTCACACAGAATTGATTTGGCTGATGCATTGGAAGACTGTTTAAAATATTATCATTTTAAAATCCCTTCATTCCCTGCAATAGCTTCATTTATATGAGATGCTGATTTTCTTTTGGACGCTATTCTGATTTCGTGCTTTAATTTTGCAACCTTCCACATTTGATGCGGATTTTGCCGGAAGTTATTATGATCTGTTCCTAAGAAATTATGAAGAGCTTGTCAAGAGGAAGAACTGGAAGCAACCGCTACTTGGTAAACTCCCATTTTACAGTATTCTGCATTCTCAACACTTCATTTGTCCATAAATACATTATTCCATGCTACCACGTTTATCAATACCTTTACAAGTTATACTATGCAAATCCTAAGCTCTTGTAATCCTCGCCTTTTATATCATCTCACGCCAGTTTACTCTCTGGTTTGCAGTTGCGCTTGCATATTCCATACAAGTGGTGGAAGAGGGAGCTATACCCATCACTCCTAATGATGTTCCAGTCGACGCACTTGTTTCTCCAACAGGTTTTATTCCCATTAGCCCAATTGCCAAGGAACTACATGACTAGACTGTTGCTTTCTGAGAAACCAAATATCATGTTAAATTTTTTTTTTTTGAATATTACTGACTCTATTACATTGTAATATCATGTTAATTTAGTTATCCTCAGTACCAGCAAATGCTGGTGCTGCCTCCCCATTGTTAACCTGAACATACAAGATGGTGGGATGAATTTCAACCTATAGTTAACTCCTTAACTATGTAACTTGCCTTATCTTTCAGTGTTGCAGGCCACTGTGGATGGTAACTAATTCACTTCACACCCAGTGATTTTCTTTTATACGGATTATATTTTAAATCACTGTCAAAATTGAATTGCTATTAGATTTTATGCATGTGGGGTGTTGTTGGATTTAATGTATGTGAAGTCCTGTCGAATTTTATGTGCTGTCGGATTTAATTCAGTTGTTGTCAGGTTTTATGTGTATGGGTAACACCTAGCCCGACAGGATTGTGAAGAGGTAAATAATGTTGATTCACTATCCTTTTAAATGGAAGAATTAGTATTAGTTTGTTAGGTGTTTATAAGGAATCCATCACATTAGGAGTTGTTTTCAGTGACTTTTTCACAATGTGACGGTTAAAACTTAATTTTATATCTTAAGGTGCAATTTGTAAGGACTTCGGTCCGATTATGGAAAGATAAATCATGATAATTTAGTTACTTTTTAAATGACAGGATAGTATTTAGTGTCCACAAAGAATTCACTATATTAGGTGTTGTTTTCACACTACTGCTGTCAAAACTCAAATTTATGTCTTAAGTTACAATATGTTACTGAGTATCAACTAAGCTGAGTTGTGCATTCGGACACTTGTTCGCCATTCTTGGCCATCCATATACAGCAAAGCTGAACATTTATTCTTCGAGCCTGACATCACTCCTGCAACGTGGCATCCGCCGAATGGCCGGCCATCACCAAATCAACGTCAAACTCCACTACCTGAAATTTCAAGAAAATCCTATGGTATTGTTAGTTCAATTTGCATAACAAATTTGGAATTTCAGATTTGGATGCTTTTGAGAAGTCTCGGAGTGGTAAACTGGTAATAACTGTTACAATAGCATCCATTCCAACGCGCTACATCACGAGCGTGTTTCCACACGCCCAAATATCACCTCCGCCCCCCATTTGCAAGGAAACAAAGTCCCAGAAGAGCTTTGAATATAAATCTAGGGAAATACTAATCTTAACGCGGTTTAAAAATATAGTTGAAGCTTGAAATAGTCCTCTTAGTCATATATATAGATAGATTAATAGATTAATGACGAAGTTCAATCGTTGAAAAGACAAATTTCTTCTCATTTTCAACTTCATTTTCGATCAAAGAATATTGGAGCAACAATCCGAATATTCTGCCGGAGATTGTAAATTGTAATCACCGCAGCCGTGTATCCTCTTCCGTCCGGTGAGATTTGGACGATTTCTAGAGGAGATGGGCGGATGGAGGGGATCTAGATCGGGCAGCGACGGATCGCCGACAACGGAGCGTATTTCATCTTCTCGCACCGTGCAGCTCGGTAAGGTCCAGCCACAAGCTCCTGGTCATCGAACCGTGTTTTGCAATGATCGTGAAGCCAACGCCCTCGCCAAATTCAAGGTCAGAGTTTAGTTCTTCTGCTTAAGTAATTACTATTTTATATGAAAGATTCAATTCTACAGTACTTTTAAGTTATAAAGTAAGTTTCAGTTTAGGGGATTGGAGATGGGGTGGTGGAGAATGAGTTTAGGGATCAGTGATCGGTTTTAAGGCGGTGCTTTGGTCTTCCAAGTTCGAAGGGTTTATCGAAGGTTTAAATTTGTGAGCAATGCATGGGGATGAAAGGAAAAAGGAAGTACTAGATAAGATGAGGATTTTTTTGTCGTACTGACGAAGTTTTTAGTGGTTTAAGATGTTGTCTTCATCAATAACTTTTTGTTGTGCCATGTGAACTCTTGTTACCATTTTTATTCAGTTTAGTTTTGCCAGTAAATTAGAAATCACCTTACTCTTATTCTTTTGCTCATGAGAAATGGATAGAGCTTATTGGGACTCGCCTTTGGTTTGCATGCATCAATATTTTTAATTAATTCAGGGTTGCCATTGATTGGTACTGCTTAATTAAGGGATGCTAAACTTACTTTGGTTGCTCTTGAATTGGAATATTAAGATGTGCTCCTACTTGAAACCTACTAACAAGCAGGGTTTGGTGCTGAATTACAGATGATGATGAGACCCTCTAGAGTAATTTTTTAGTGATGTTTTCTTTAGCTTTCCATGTGGTAAAAGAACTTTTGTATGATGTTGAAGTCTGAATGGCTGAGTTCACATATTTGCTTTGGTAGCTAATAGATTGAACAATGCTATATTTCTGTGCTTCTTGGGTAGTTAATTACAGACCTTGAGCGTACAAGGCATTTGCTAATTGATACGGAGTATTAGTTTAAATTTTAAAACTGGTGGTTTTTGTCAGTCAATGAAAACGATGGATCTTATTGAGTTGCAAGATTTACTTCACAGAATCTCCTCCACACCATGTCACCATCTATGGGTTACTATTCCAGTATTCCCTCTCCAATCCTTTATTTGGTTATTTTAAGCATTTGGGTTTAGGTGGTGGCCTTGCCTAATACTAAATTTTGGCATATTAAGAAAAGGGGAAAAGGTAGGGTCATTATTGAAGGGTTTAAGCTTTTTGAAATCAAATGCTTGGTACTATCTTTAAGAAATCAGACATATCAAATCAAAATCTTGTCTTGTCACATGCAAAAGAATATCTATGTAATTGTCTTTCATGTAAAAGTCAATGCTTCTTATTTAATGAACTCCTTTCAGCCTTAATACATTTGAGGACTACATAGATCCTCCGTTCAACTCTTTTTAAGTGCTAAATGTGCAATGAAAATTTGACTACTCACATTTCGCTTAACAACTTCATCATCATTCTAATAAGTTTCAGCTCACCTCTCTCTATATGCTCTTCTCTTAACTGCTACATTGTCATTCTTTTTAATCAGTTCATGTATAGATCTTTACTAAACATGTTAAACCATGGTATTTGAGTTTATTCCACTGAGAGTTTCCCTGGATACATCACTTTTCACTGTATGTTGGAGATTGTATTATCAAATAAAATGAAAGTGGAACTTCACCATTTCAATGAATCAGATTTTCAAGTATATGAATTTTATCATCATCTAACTTGAATGGCTTTTAAAAAAATAGAACTAAGTTTTTGGAAGTGCTTACACTTTAGCTCATTCATTACATCTGTGTTTATGATGTAGCAAATAGAGAATGACAAAGATTATGGAAATTTCATTTCTAAAACAACTGAGTCAATAGAATACTGGCAATAGATACATGTGCTACACATTTACACCTGATCATTTATTTTTGTGTTGGTTGAGATTTCTTATCAGAACAGGTTAAAAATGTATGTTTGAGAAGTTGTTAGGCTACACTTCATATTAGTGATAATGTGCTTACGTACAACTATACAAGTATGCAACAGTACTACTTCTGTTTTTGGTTTAAGGTGAAGCCCTTCTGATGAGCAGAGAAATGATCTTCTTTTTTCTTCTAGGCAAACTCCGTATCGACTACAAAGTACGATGTGTTTACCTTTTTACCAAAAGGTTTATTTGAACAGGTAATATTTTCCTCTATATTATAAAGAAAATATAAATTGTGTATCCTGTTGAATTATAATGAATGTTCTGCATTACTTGTTGAAATAAGTATTCAGTATTACTTATAAAAAAGAGTACTGTATTTATATATTTTCAGGTTGGATAATACACATTGTTACAGTTTGTTTTGGAATAAACATGATTGCTGTTAGATTGCCAACTTATATTCTTCAACCTGTATTTCTGTTCACTTTTATCTTATTTTTGGTTCTGTATTTTATTTATGCTGACAGTTCAGGCGGGTGGCTAACCTCTACTTCCTCATGATATCAATTCTGTCATGCACTCCAATCAGGTATGTTTCTTCAGCTGGATAAAACCTTAAAAAATATGCTCAATCGAATATAAGGATAAAGTGAAAAGAAGAAAGTTAATCTTTGCATCAGTTTTTTGAGATTTTTTTGTATCTATAAATTTTTGTTTTGGTGCAGTCCTGTGAGTCCGATAACAAATGTGGTTCCTTTGAGTTTGGTGCTTCTTGTTTCTCTTATAAAAGAGGCATGGGAAGACTGGGTATGTGCCATTAGCTAAATTTGCAGTTATTTTTATGAATGATCATTTGCTGTAAGAGTATTTCTGTGACAGATCATTAACTTGAGTCTTGCATAACTTAAACTCTGCAGTCTATTTTAATGTGCCAGAACTACTGCTTATATTCTCTCTTCAAAATTGTGCACAGAAACGTTTCCAGAATGACATGTCAATTAATAATACTCCTGTAGACATCTTTCAAGATCAGAAATGGATGAGTGTTCCTTGGAAGAAGCTTCAGGTTGGGGACATTGTGAGAGTAAGTAGACCACTAATAATTACTTCCCTCTTTAATTTTAATTTTTATGGGCTAAGTTTGTTACCATTTTCTTAGTCATATCAGTAGATGTTCCTCTTTCTGTGTCTTCTTGGCATACATAATAAACTACTGCATTGTCTTCTCTTGCAATTTCCATTGTTTTAGTAAGAAAGAAAAGTTCTAAATTTGCACACTTTACCAATAATTCAAGAACTTCAATTTATTAGGCCTTCTACATTAGTGTGTTTTGGCACAATTTTTTAGAACAAAAAACTTAAGCTTATGTTTTTTAACAAATGGGGGTGTTGGTTTTTGGAGAAATGTTTGTCCTGCAACACCCCCAAACTTGTCAGGTTAAAAAAAAAAACAGAAAGTGAGACGCATTTGCGTCTCACAGCCAACCAGTGTAACACACGCCCCCGCTGGGGCAATTGAGTTGGCGGCCACTCTCAATTGAAGTTAGATTTATTTTGTTTTTTCCTTTCGTTTTTTAAGTTGGCCACCGTCCAGCTGCTTTCTTTGTTTTTGTTTTTGTTTTTATTTTGTTTTGTTTTGTTTTGTTTTTTTTTTTTTGGTTTTGTTTTGTTTTTTTTTTCTGCTTCTTATTTTTATATTTATTTTTATTTTTAAGTTTTTTTTTTGTATTTTTTTTAATTTTGTTATTAAATTTTTACGTAGTAAAATTAAAAATCTTTTTTAAAAAAACTTGTAAACATTTATAATTATAAATTTATTTTAATTTTGATATGTATAATTTAAATATAATAAAAATAATAATTGTAATTATAACTTTTATAATTAAAATATAGTGGTAAAATGGTGGGCCCACAAAAAACTGAGAAAAAACCTAAAACTAATGGAAAGAAGGGTTTTTGTGATTGAGTGAGATAGTGGATGGTGAGGTGGATGTTGGGACCCACAAAAAACTGGAGGAAAAATCTCAACTATTGAGGAAGACCTTAGACTCTTGCTCATTGCCATGCCATAATGCCGAACTGTTATCAGTAGGTGGGCATGTTCTTTTTTATTTTTTTTTTATTTTTAAAGGAAGATTTGTGTATAGCATTTTCAGGAACATAAAGTGTTTTTGTTTTTGGCTTCATAATACAGCGTAAAGAAAGTCTACTCATTACCCTGTAAATATTGGTGATTAGTTTTGAAAGTTTAGTGACTGTAGTCATGTTTTGTAGTTATAGACTTAAGTGTTAGATGCTTGACAATTCACTGTACTATGACCTATGAGTAATTAATGGTTGCTATTGTAACAGGTTAAACAAGATGAATTTTTTCCTGCAGACATAGCATTTCTTGCCAGCACAAACCCTGATGGGGTTTGCTACGTTGAGGTAGGACTTGGGGTTTCCTTGGGTGTTCTTCTGTATTCTGAGAATTGAGTACTTGTAGCTGGTCAGGAAATGAAGTGAATATTCTTAAAAAACAAAATTAATGGGATAGAATTATATATATATTTTAATGTTTTATCTGTATCTGTGTTGCCCCCTCCCCTTCCTCTTAACTCTCTTGAAATTACGCTGCAGACAGCTAACTTAGATGGTGAAACCAATTTAAAGATCAGAAAAGCATTGGAGAAAACCTGGGACTACCTTACTCCTGAGAAGATCACTGAATTTCAAGGTTTTGACCTTTCTGATGCTTCACTCATTACCTCATATTCATGTGTGTTTATTAGAATTCATGTCATTCTTATGCCTGAGTAAGAAATATGAATTCCAACTTTTTTGAGTCAAGCTGATGTCTGAGCCTGGATTATGGTTGCTCATTTATACTATATTGGGCTTTACTACACAATTTGGCTCAAAGTCAGCTCAATGAAGCATTTAGTTTTTATTTTATTTTAATTCTATAGGAATTACCAACTTAACTGAATAAAGTAATTATGCCGTCATTCGTTTAGTAGGCTTTCTTTATGCTTCTTAGAGTGATAGCCATCAGGATTTGATGTTTCTAAAACAAATGATGGTCTTCCAAGCATTACTATGATTATCTTGGACCAATCAATTGGTATACACAAGGAAAAGAATATCATATGATCTTCCTTCTGTTAAACATTGATCAAAACATTGGCTGGTTGTTTAATTATGAGTTATAATGGTAATGGATCAAAGCACATTTTTGTTGTCAGGCATTGTAGGTGGAAATTGGTGTTTAGAGTTTAGTAGTTGAATTCTTGGGTGGGAAGATGATTTCATGAAGTCATGAGATGAGGATGCATTTTGGTAGGAGTATATCTTTACTTGGGTTTCTCTGAATTGCAGGTGAGATACAATGTGAAGAGCCGAATAACTCTTTGTACACATTTACTGGCAATCTGATAATCCAACAACAGACCCTGCCACTCAGCCCTAATCAACTTCTTCTGAGGGTACATATTTTCCGCGTTTTTTTGTTAGCTAGCTTGTATATGAGCCTATATTATTGCTTTAAAATAATGGAAATTATCCTGTTGAGTTATTGAAGAGGAGAGAAAGTATTAAACACATAATTCATTTGAAATAGAAATGATGTCCAGTGTGTGTTTCACAAGGGGAGAGAGAATTGTTTTTATACTCTTCTCCGCTGACAGTTAATAGCTATTTTATTTACAGTTTCATTTTTCTACAAATTTTCTAATAGGTTTTATTGTTTTTATATGGACAACTAATCATCATTTATCTATTGAAGCTCACTTTACATCTTTGCAGGGTTGCAGTTTGAGAAACACTGAATACCTTGTTGGAGTCGTCATTTTTACTGGCCATGAAACAAAGGTACTGATTACTCTATAGTTTTTAGCTCTATCTCTCTGCCTGTGATTCACATAGACTACAGTTCTTCTTCAAAAATATTGTGAGAAATTAGGGCATAATGGGCCCAATGACCCCAGGTGGTTTAACACATCATATATGGAACATGACAAATTTCTTTTGTGAATTCATAAATTCCATGCCGATTTTTTTTTTCCTTTTATGAAGCTTTATTTGGTTATATTTTGTCTTGCTTTGTGACGTGCTCCTTTGAATTATCATACATTTTGGTATTAATCACTTGTTGTCAATACTAATTTTATTGCAGGTTATGATGAATGCTATGAAAATTCCTTCTAAAAGAAGCACCTTAGAGAAGAAGCTTGACAAACTTATTCTCACACTTTTTAGTGTTCTCTTCTGCATGTGTCTCTTGGGAGCCATAGGAAGGTCTGGATACTTGCCACTATATTCTCCATTTCACTATGCTTTACACCACATAACTTTCTCTTGTACTTATAAAGATATAATGGTACCTTATCGATGAAAATTTTTATGTTTCTTGAAATTGTCACAGTGGGGTGTTCATAGATCGGAAGTATTATTACTTGCGATTTGAGAGTGGCAAGAATGCAGATATACAATTCAATCCTAACAATAGGTTTGCGGTAATGATCAAAACTTGTCTGAAATAATTCTCTAGATACTCCTGTTTCTCATGCTTGCTTAAAATGAATGATTCTGGTTGGTATGCACTCATGCAGGTTGCTGCTTTGACTATGTTCACCTTAATTACTTTGTATTCACCGATTATTCCCATCTCTTTGTATGTTTCTGTCGAGGTAGATCTCACAAACTTTTCTACCTTTTATTCTCTGCATACTTTTGGTTTATAGAACATTACCTATACTTTGTTTTTCAGATGATTAAGTTCATTCAATCCACTCAATTCATCAACAATGACTTGTGCATGTACCACACTGAGAGTAACACTCCTGCTCAAGCAAGGACATCCAATTTGAATGAGGAACTTGGGCAGGTAATGCCTTAGATTTTAGGGGCACATGAGTATGTTATTTATTTTACTAAAACTGTAATCCTCTTTTTAATATGATCTTTATTCTATTTGCACAACCAGAAAACATGTGTATATTTTGTTTAATGTTCTAAGGCTGTTCAAGAACGAATCGTGAATAATTGATTTCAAATTCTCTTTGATAGGTAGAGTACATATTTTCTGACAAAACGGGGACTCTTACTCGAAACTTAATGGAGTTCTTTAAGTGTTCAATTGGAGGAGAGATTTATGGCACTGGTGTCACTGAAATAGAAATGGGCGTAGCACAGAGAAATGGGTCTACGGTGCAGGTGAGCTTCAGCAATTGGAAAAAGATAGTATACTTATTTCTTGCTGTTGTATCACATTGTCTCAAAATTTTGACAGGTTCAGAAATCACCCAATACTGCCAAAGAAAAAGGTTTCAACTTTGATGATGGCCGGCTAATGCGAGGTGCTTGGAGGAATGAATCTAATCCTGATGCATGCAAGGTGAGAACAACTGCACACGAGGGTTGGTTGGGGTGGGGTTGTTGGATTAAGTTGTGTGACCACAAGAGAGATGTTGCACAATGTTCATGCAAGTAGACTTTGGTTTCCCGTGTTATAATCTAAGATTAGGCTAGGGTCACTCAATTGGGCTATAATGGACATGGGCCAAACCACACTAAAAGATTGAATCCAATCAATTAGCTAGTCTAACCCATGGCCTTACTCTTAACACTTCCCCTCAAGTGGACCGAACAAGCGGGCTTGGTATTGGACCCTCCCCCTAAAACAAAAGCTTGGACGCCACCGATACCGCCAGTAGACAACCGGGTGAGCACAAAGTGGTGGGCTATAATGTATATGAGCCAAACCACACTAAAAGACTGAATCCAATCAATTAGCTAGTCTATCCCATGGCCTTACTCCTAACAACACGAACAAATAAATGCAGTGGACATAACAAGGAAACTGTATGTGATTGGCCACCAACATTGTAGCATAGGAGTTAATCTAGATAAAGATAAGCATGATAAATGTTGGTAGATGCAACTGATATTGCAGTTTAATCTTCTAATAGATAATTGGAATCTTGGTCAATGGTTTCGTAAAATAGAGCAATTGATCAACCAACATTAGAATGCAAGAACACAATGTGCAGAGATTTGTAGAGGCATGGATATTGTATAATCCTCAACACCTCCATTTTCTACATCAAACGTGCTATAACCATGGTCTTCATGCAACTTTGATGTAAGCCACTACTGCTACTTTCCACTTACTGTTCTCCTTTATAAGGGTTCCTCTTTCATTGAGGCTCTTCACCTTTTCTATAAAAGCCATTAGTAGCCTAGAATTTTCCCAAGTTCTCTTCTCCAAGATGTTGCTCCTATCCTATAACTTCCCATTCACTATGCTTACAATGATCTATCAAAAGCAGTGTTATCTAAAATCCACCATTACAAGGAATTGGGTTGTTTTCACCAAGGTTAATGCTTAGTACATCCTTTATGAGTGAAGAAGTAACGGTCCCTCCTATAGGAAACTATTGGAGCCAGAGTGATACTCTTTACAATTGGCTGACTTCCACATCTGCAAATGCAACAGTTTATTGATATGGTTTGTCAGGACTTTTTGGGTATTTCATACAATCATATACCCTCAAGGGTAAACATTTCATAGTTTTTATCATGCAAATATAGGCATTTCTTAGCTTTTATTGGATGTGTAGTAAACCCTCACAAGTATTCATACTATTTTCTTGTTCGTGATGTGATCTTGTTAATGAAAACCCCATCACTCTTTGTGCAGGAATTCTTCAGATGCCTTGCAATATGTCACACTGTACTCCCAGAAGGAGAGGACTCCCCTGAAAAAATTCGATATCAAGCAGCATCACCTGATGAGGCTGCTTTGGTAGTAGCAGCAAAGAACTTTGGTTTCTTCTTTTACAAGTGCGATTCTTTAGAATTTCATGCATATACTTATATTTCATTCTTTGGAGATTCCTTGTCATAATCCTTTGATCGGAGGCGGAATATTTTTATTTAAAAAAAAAAAAAAATGAGATTCAAATTCAGTACTAGAATGGTAGTTGCTTGAATATTATGCTTTGCTATTGTTAGAAAACTACCGTGCAGATTTCCTTATTCAAATGCTTTCTCTTCTATTGTTTTACTACTTTCTTAACACATGGTGGCCCTTTGCCGCTTGCCAGTTTAAAAGTTAGCCTGCTTTTCATTAGTGTATTAGTGTATAATGGACTGCTTACATGATGAAAGCTAAGCATGAATATATATATATATATATATATATATATATATATATGTGTATATATATATAGACACATGAATGGATTTGTACACTGAAAGTGAGATTCCAGTTCCTGCTTCTCTCTCTATTTTCAGATCTGGTGGAGTTAGGTTAGAAGAACATTTTCTTTCAGCTTCTGTGGATATATTCTGTAATACTTGTGGTAGTTGAGCTACTCTGCTTTTATGGGAGTTTTGCTTATGAAAGTTAATTATCATGTTATAATTGGTAAAAGGGGTTACTAAATGTTTTACACCAGGCGTACACCTACTATGATATATGTGCGTGAGTCCCATGTTGAAAAGATGGGAATGGTTCAAGATGTTCCATATGAGATCCTGAATGTGCTTGAATTCAATAGGTGACACTTTTAAACTTGTCTTTGGAGTTTACTTGCACATTTAATAAGACTTGAGGGTGACTTCATCTTTTGTTTTGCATTTAGTACAAGGAAGCGCCAGTCTGTTATATGTCGTTACCCTGATGGCAGGCTTGTACTATACTGTAAGGTAACAGCTTCATGAGGATAGAAGCATGAGAAACTTATGGGGTTGAAATAAATGATATATCAGAGAACCTTTTTTTTATTACAGGGTGCCGATACTGTAATTTATGAAAGGTTGGTCAGTGGAGACCATGATATGAAGAGAAAAACCAGGGAGCACTTGGAGCAGTTTGGAGCAGCTGGATTGCGCACACTATGCTTGGCTTATAGAGACTTAAACCCTGATGTATATGAAAATTGGAATGAGAAATTCATTCAAGCAAAATCGTCTCTGCGAGATCGTGAGAAGAAATTGGATGAGGTGCACAACCAATGTGAATGCTCTTTTTATTTTTTCAAGATTAACATGCTTTTATAGTTTTAATCTATATCACAATATGATTATTGCAGCTTAGGCTACCCATTCTTTTATCATTATGTACCTTACCATTATTTATTTATTTTCCATATTGGAATATTCTGCATTAGTTGGCCTTCACTCTAGAAGGATAGGGACTGAACGCTTCACCTTTAAGTTTAGGAGGTCTATCTTTGATCACTTGAGGCAATGGTCACTGGCATAAGAAGAGATCACACTTGGTGGCTTTAAACTGATCAGAATTATTTCCTATATATTGTTTTAGATATAAGCCATAACTTGTACATGAAGCTTGTAACATATTCTAAACTAGCTACCTGTGTGTTGCATGTTGAATTTTGCTTCCAGGTATAGAAATTTTTACTAGTTACCTAATCTTGCTGATCTTATTCAGGTGGCAGAACTCATTGAAAAGGATCTAATTTTGATTGGATGCACTGCTATTGAAGATAAGCTCCAGGAAGGAGTGCCTACATGCATAGAGACACTTTCAAGGGCTGGAATCAAGATTTGGGTGCTTACTGGGGACAAAATGGAAACAGCAATAAATATAGCTTATGGTTTGTATTTGTGTGAGATATTTTAATTGTAATCTGTTTATATTCAGAAATATATGCCAGCATCTTATGCTGTTTCTGTTTTGATGCTAAAGCATGCAAGTTGATCAATAATGACATGAAGCAATTTATTATCAGTTCAGAAACTGATGCAATCAGGGAAGTGGAAGATAAAGTGAGCAATTTTCTTTGATTTACCTGTTAGAATTATAGCAACATTTCTTAAGTTAATAACTTAACATTCTTTACTTTGTACTCATTTAAGGGTGACCAAGTGGAGATTGCTCGTTTTATGAAAGAGGCAGTAAAAAATGATCTTAGAAAGTGTTACGAGGAAGCTCTACAGTGTCTTCATTCTGAAGCTAGACCGAAGTTAGCACTTGTTATAGATGGAAAGTGTTTGATGTATGCATTAGACCCTAGTTTGCGCGTAATGCTGTTGAACTTGAGCTTGAATTGTAGTGCAGTGGTTTGCTGCCGAGTTTCTCCTTTACAGAAAGCACAGGTGAGTTCTTTAGCTGATCATTGCTAATTAGTTTTAGCATGAATAGTTCTGAAGTCTCTCTTCCTTTTCCATGGTTGGATATGTTATCAGATTGGCGAAATATACTACTAAGTTTCCATTTGTACATATAAAGACAAATATTTTCCTTATTGCAGGTGACTAGCTTGGTTAGGAAGGGAGCTAAGAGAATAACTCTTAGCATCGGTGATGGTGCTAATGATGTTAGCATGATTCAAGCTGCTCATGTTGGTGTTGGAATAAGTGGGCAGGAAGGGATGCAAGCAGTGATGGCTAGTGATTTTGCAATTGCTCAGTTTCGCTTTCTCACAGATTTGCTCCTTGTCCATGGACGGTGGTCATATATGAGAATCTGCAAGGTTTACCATCATACCTGTCCTCAATTTACCCCATTGCTAACATTTCTGTTTGGAAATTCATATCCTTGAGGAAATTCTGGATGCAGGTCGTGACATATTTCTTCTACAAAAATTTGACATTTACTCTGACTCAGTTTTGGTTTACCTTCCGTACTGGATTTTCTGGTCAAAGATTCTATGACGATTGGTTCCAGTCTCTTTACAATGTTATCTTTACAGCCCTTCCCGTGATTGTTCTTGGGCTTTTTGAAAAGGTACCTTTGAATCCATTTGACAGATGGCACCGCCACTACTGTGATTGCTGCTTCCCTAGTGCATGATTTAAGCTTTTTCTATCATTGCAGGATGTCAGTGCAACGCTCTCGAAGAAATATCCTGAGTTATACAAGGAAGGCATAAGAAACACATACTTCAAATGGCGGGTTATCGCTGTCTGGGCTTTCTTTGCAATTTATCAGTCACTAGTGTTGTATTATTTTGTAACCGCTTCTACTACCAAAGGCATGAATTCAGCCGGCAAGATGCTTGGCCTTTGGGATGTCAGTACGATGGCCTTCACCTGCGTTGTAGTTACCGTCAACTTGCGACTTCTTATGATGTGCAACACAATTACGAAGTGGCATCAAATTAGTGTCGGTGGAAGCATTTTGTTGTGGTTCATATTCATCTTTATTTACTCTGGCATTGTATTGCCAAAAAATCAGGTGAGTTTTCTTCCCGTCATGATTGGCTTTTTTTATTTGAAGTTACCGGTGTTAACTTGTTCCGTGTTCTTGCGATCAACAGAAGAACATCTATTTTGTCATCTATGTCTTGATGAGCACATTTTATTTCTATGTCGCACTGCTTCTTGTGCCTGTCGCCGCACTCTTTGGTGACTTCTTATACCAGGGGTAAGATTTCGGGACTAGAAAACGTGCCTTGCCCACGTTCTACTTTCAAATTTCTCTTCGGTTTTCATTGATTAGTTCTTTGACGGAGTGTCATTTGTTACATTTTCAGGGCTCAGAGATGGTTCTTCCCATATGACTATCAGATCGTTCAGGAAGTTCACATGCACGAGGTCGACAGCACGAGGGTAGGACTGTTAGAGATCAGGAACGAGCTCACACCCGAAGAGGAAAGGAGTTTCGCCATGATGAGCCTCCCTGGACAGAAATCAAAGCACACTGGTTTCGCCTTCGACTCACCAGGCTACGAGTCATTTTTCGCATCCCAGGCAGGTGTCTTCGCCCCACATAAAGCATGGGATGTTGCTCGGAGAGCAAGCATGAGAACGCGTGCCAAGACACCACGGAAAAATTGACTTCAGATGTAAAAAACCCCTTCTATATTCTCCCTTTCTTGTAACATACACATATAAAAGCGTTACGGGTATACATATATACGTATATATGTATATCCTATATCAGCCTTTTAATATGTTATAAAGTATAATGTAGGCTTGATTCTTTTAAATGTCTTCCTGGCTTCCCCTTTTTGTTTTTCTGTTAGCTACATTGGGGCTAGCAATGGAGATTGTACATCATTTAGGGAAGGTGACACTGACACGGTATGCCATCATGGCATGTACTTGTCTAGAAGTAGTTTTCTTAATTTTACGTAGTCGGAACCTTATGGACAGATTTTGTATGATTTTAGTGGGTGATATATATACGAGTTTTACCAAAGATCAGACAGAACAGATTCTGTATTCTTTCAGTGAGTGAAAGACAATTTTGGTTATTTAATAGCATGGCCATCTGATTCCATCTCTAGTGAACTTTTGTTATATTATGATGCAATAGAGGTGTGAGTTTGTGGAAAGTTTGAAACTAATTTGAATTTCATAGTATAAGGTTCATAACTTCATATTGTGAATATACAAAAGTTTTGTACCTTTAGTTAACATATTCTGTACCTATTAACAGTTTTTGTATATGTAAACAACTAATTACTGACACATAATATGATAATTACAAATATATAAATTGTAACTGTAGATACAGAATGTATCAACTATGGATACATACGATAGATACATAATTTGAATGTTATTTTTGGATTAGGGTCTACTAGAGTCTGCAATGCAAGGTAGATCCTGGTCCATGATATAATTTGCCTTTAAATTCAACTAATATTGTTGGAGTCACTATTCACGAGTATGCATTAAGTAAATTATCAAGACACTGAGGTAATTAAACTCGCAATCTTCAAGTGCAAGAATCATCTTTTTAATTGTATTTATTTAATTTCAATTTAAAATTTCTAAGTTCAAAAAAATCCCAATTGTAAACTTAATTATTAATTTAAAAGTACCAATAGCAATTATAGTCCTTTCGAAACTTATCTTCAACCTCTTAATTATAGAATTTAAAAAGAAAAAGAAAAAAAAAAAAGAAAAAAAAAGAAAAAAAAAACAACAACAACCCCACTTATCTCTTGTATAGCAATAAAAATAATTTTTTATTTATTTATTTTTTTTTTACAAAAGAGAATAAAAGCAATTTCTATTTAAGAATAAAAGCACTCCAAAAAAGCTGCAGCACTGAGACAAGCCCTTAATGCTCTTATTCAGAACTAGCAAGAATTGCAGTATGCTGTTATTCATGTTCTTTCAAACCCACCTCCAGTCTGCATATGTAACCAATCAGGTGATGTGCTACTACCATAATCCCTTGTAGCTTGCGAACCGAATGCCAAGCCAGATGTATCGAAGATTTGCGGGGGAAACTGAGGAGATAACGACTCATTACAAATTATTCAACCGACAAAATGTTAGAAGTAAATCGATTAACAGCACACAATGGGTTGAAAACAGGTAGATATTTAACAAAAAATGGTGTATGCTATGCAGTGCTTACATCTTTTGATGGTAATCCTTCAATCCCGGGGGGTATTCTTGAATTCACTGCCTCGAGCTTCATTGATAGAAACTGGAAATGAAGCAAACCGTGAACTCCTTAGCAAAACCAGGTCACGTAAGAATTGCAGTTAGTGTGCACTATACTTGAGAAAGAAGAGAGAGGAGCAAACCTCGACTTGGTGTTGTAATGATTGGACATAATTAATTATCTCATCAAGGACTGACGCTTTGCCAATAACCTGACACCAGACGAAACACCCTTAAAACAGTTGGTTTCAAGTAAATTAATGGTTTAAAACTACAAAGATTCTCAACTTGTACTTTGTTATGATTGGTTTGGATTTTTACGGTTTGAAGGACACCCTAGGATATATGATGCAAGTATGCATCTGGCCTTTCAAAATTCAGGTTTCTCTATTCCATTATTTGATGGATGAAAAAGTAGAAACTAAGGTGACAAGACATGACAAGCATCTCAAGTCCAATACGAAAACTTTTGCCAGACATATTCAGGATACTTCGACTTCTGACACATAGTAGGTCCATCCAACACTAGTTCTACTATCATTGAAGGTAGTTCTCAGGAGAAGTGACAATTTTCTGACATTCCTTACATATTTACACTAACAAAATCAGGACAAACGAAAATAATAGACAAAGAAGTAAAACCAACTATGATGGATAGACTAATTATGACGTTTAACTAAGGAAATAAAGTGAATTACAAATACTGCATCTTGTTACAACTAAGGTTCTACTATCATTGAAGGTGGCTTTTTTCAGGAGAAGTGACAATTTTTGGACATTCCATTACATATTTACATTAACCAAATCAGGACAAACGAAGAAGTAAAACAGACTAGGTTGTACCCTTGATGAATAGACTAATTATTACGGAGTAATTTTTAACTAAGGAAATAAAGCGAAATGCAAATACTGCACCTTGTTGCAGCCAGGGACTAAATTTTGTAGAATTTTCATCCTCTCGCTTATTTTCTCTCTCCTAGCCTGTGCATCAAAAGATTCAAAAGGGTCCAATTAGCAAAGATTGAAGAAATTCTAATACACATATCCATCACCATCACCAAATATAAACAGATTCTATGAAGGTGGATGCAATCAGAAATTCATCAAGATTACTCTTTCTGCTAAGCTGTGACTATCAGTAGCTTGTCCCCTCCTAGCTCTAACATGAATGTAATCTTTAGGCGGTTCGGCTGCCTTTGCAGCTTGTTCTGCTTGCTTTCCAGAAGCTCCTTCCCCATCAGCTTTGGACCGAGGAATCTTGTTCTGTCCACCAGTCTTTATCCGTTTACTGTCATCTTCACTCTGCTAAAAGTCACAAAATCCAAATAATAAATATATTCAGTTCTTCAATATGCTGCAATCTGTAATAAAGGCTAATTTTGTCTAGCTCGCACACGCAACTCAATTGGTTCCTGGTGGTAGATTATGGAGCAAACACAAGATCGCGCCTGGTCGGGAGTTACATCTAATGTAGTGGATTCCTTGTGGCTACCAATAAGTACTCCCACGTAATGGGCCGCTGAGTCACCGCTATTTACTCCTCTACTATTCTGTTAGGGCGAGATAATTTCGAAGGATACCAGACAAGTACTCCCACGTAATGGTTCGCTGAGTCACCACTATTTACTCCTCTACTATCCTATCAGGGCGAGATGTTTTTGAAGGATACCACACAAGTACTCCCACGTAATGAGTTGCTGAGTCACCACTATTTACTTATCTACTATCCTGTTAGGGCGAGATAATTTCGAAGGATACCAGAAAAGTACTCCCACGTAATGGGTCGCTGAGTCACTGCTATTTACTCCTCTATTATCCTGTCAGGGCGAGATAATTTTGAAGGATATCTTCACATAATGAACCGCTGAGTCAAGGCTATTTACTACTCTACTATCACAAGATAGATAATTTCGAAGGATACCTTCACATAATGAACCGCTGAGTCAAGGCTATTTACTACTCTACTATCTTATCTTATCAAGCAAGATAATTTTGCCTTTTGTGGACAAGCTTAATTTTGTCTAGGTTTCAAGTATTACAGATGAAAGGCTATCTTTGGACTAAATTACTCAATTAAGTAACTCTTCAACATTCTCAACAAAAACAGAGTGAGAAAAACGGCATTAATTGTGCGCAAAGCTTATGCAGATAAATCGAATTGGAAAGAGTACCAAACCGTTGCCGCTAGTCGAGGCTCCCGCTCCTCCCTTAGCAGATTCATCCTCCTCCTTGCGCTTCCGTCCTCCGCCGCCGCCGCTCTGATTCACTCTCCGGTCGATAACCATCGGATCACTCACCGCATTCACATCCTCCTCCGCCGGCGCCAACGCAAACGACGTGGCTCCTCCGGAACTGATCGGAAACGGCCAGATCTCCGCCATATTAAACTGCGCGTTGCTGGAACCATGGTAAGCTCCTCCGTCATTCAGCATCGGATCCGTCTCTCGCTCCGGAACTTATCCGCCACCGCAACGGCTATGAATCAACTGGAATTCGTTCAAACCGAAAGCGTAGATATAGGGAGGGAAAATAAACGTACATATGCAATTTTATGCAGTGTCCATCGTGAGCTCGCTCAGTGTGATCTACTTGAAGAATGGAGATTACTGCGCCGCCCACTGTCGTACACTGGAGAGTGGAGACCACCACCGCTATAACGCCATTCACTGTAGAGAGAGAGAGAGAGAGAGAGAGAGAGAGGTTGAAAAGAAGAGACTTTGAATAAGGTTCTTCAGCAGGGTCCACTTCCAGCGCTTCCTTTCTTATCATTTATCCCTATCATTCATTATTTGTTATCCCCACCAAAGTTTATTCACCGATTCAATAGACAATATTTGATAAAAGAGATCAATGTTTAAAATTTAAAACTTGACACTATTTTTTATCTTGTCTGCTCATTTATTAAATTACTGTAATTTATACCTTCTCGCATATCCTGTCCGACTAGGGTGTGGGGGCCTATCCATTTAAGAAGAAGATTATTTGTTATTGTATTTACCTCATCCACTAAGCTCTATGACAGAACGGTGATAACTCTTCAATTTAATTTTAAACTTATTATTTGTTATTACCGAGCAAAAATGATCAAAATTTGATTTAAATATTATTTCTTAAAGGTGATCAGAGTATAGTCTAAATCATTATTATTGTTTAGAGGATCAAGTCTTATGTAAGTATGTCATATTAAAAAGTTTTGAACTATATTTTTGTAATGTTTTATAATAATAATTAGAAATTTAAATTTGAAAAATAAAACTAATACACTGAAGGGTATTTTTAATATGATAATTTTTTATGTATTTATTGATTTATTTTTAATGTGTCATTTAAAATGAATATGTACTACATTTTTTTTTTTTGAAAACGAATATGTACTACATTAAAAATGAATGAGTTTAATATTTATTAATGACCCACCCTTTAATGGAGTGGTCCATTGCATAATTTGGCCCTAGATGCTGCCCCAATCTCAGGACAAATGATTCGAATGATCTCAGCCAAACAATAAACAATACTCTATAATAATTAAGATCTTGAATACAGGCCAACATATTTAAAATTAGAGTTAATACCACAAATGGTCCTCTGACTATTGGTGTAGTACTCCTTTTAGTCCTCGACTTTCAATTCGACCACAAATGGTCCTCTGACTTTTATTTTTGACCACAAATAGTCCTCTGTTAAAATTTCTGTTAAATAGGTGTTAAATCTAGGGTAATATCGTCAAATTGGTTAATATTATTATGATTACTTCTTTCTGATAATTATATGACAACATAATTAATTTCAAACATTAATAAACATTAAGTTAATAAATATAAAAACAAAATGGACGTGACAAATTACATAAATGAACAAATTAAATAAAAATTTATGATTAATGTCCGCAATTTGTAATTGATTAATTATATTAATTCAACAGTGGCGGCCTTCAGTTATGTCCCAAACAAAATGTTTGATCGATTAATGAAGAGTGAAAAATATTAATCGGCCATGAACAACCATGAAAATAATGGAAGCAAGGTTTTTGAAGAAAAAAAATTCCATTTTAATCTGTTGGTTAAATTAAATCAGATAGCTCTAATATTAAATCTTCATTTTGTACGCATAATTACGAGATATAAGGTGCATTATTTTTTATTTAGGAGTATTTATATTTGTTAATTGTTTCAATTATGCTTGTTGGTGAAAAGTTCTAAACATTTTTATTTTATGACCATTATATATATCAATTTGACGATAATACCCCTAGATTTAACACCTGTTAACAGAAATTTTAATGGAGGACTATTTGTGGTCAAAAATGAAAATCAGAGGACCATTTGTGGTCGAATTGAAAGTCAAGGACTAAAAGGAGTACTTCCTCAATAGTTAGAGGACCATTTGTGATATTAACTCTTAAAATTATATATATATATTTATTAGAAAAAATTTTAATGCATATATATATATTCCTAGTTATCATTCCAATTGGGTGGTCATAGGTTCAAACTCGGTCTGATGGTGAGGGCTTAAATTATTTGTGCTGAAAATGTTTGAGAAAAATATAGAACATATACTACTTTGTAAAAAATCATGAGTATTTCAATATTTTGTAAGAACGTATAGACTCATACATCCATCTAAGATGATTAGGGCTAGAAATTAATGAAAAAATAAAAAGAAAATGTGGTACTATTGTTGTAATTATGACAGTACATTTATGGCTGATTGATTGTGCATCCACAAATAACTAATAATGTGCATGCATGGGTGCTCTATTATATATATTGAGTGTACTATCAGTTATTCACATATCCATTATCAAGTGTTTCTAAATGCACTGTCATAATTACATAACTCTCACTGCGTTTTTCATTAAATTTCAACCATTGATCATTATAGATTGACAAATGATATTTTTTAGGCACGTTCTCACAAGACTACTAATTTTCACTTGGTCCCACCTCTATATATAATTTAATATGATTTATTAGTGAAGATAAGATATTTATATTAAGGTTTTACCAAAATGTGATTGACTAATGATTGTTAAGAATGAGTTTTTTTTTTTTTTTTGAAAACAAGAATGAGTTTAATAGTGGGAAGTGATAGTTTAAGTTGTGAGAAGTAATGAGTAGCTTTCAGTGGATATGCCAAATCAGGGTGACAATGAGAGGACGATTAGGTGGTCCACCAATTTTAAGGCCTTGTTTGGGAAAGTTTACCTAACAACTAGGTACATATCCACATCAATATTTTTCACTTTTCTTTAAAACATATATTTGGCTAAGGCTTTCCCAAGAATCTTACACCTATAAAAAAAGTTGAAATATTAAAATTTTTTGTAACAAAAAATCTTAGCAGATATTTTGGATATTGTATACCTAAAGTTATTATCCATTATTGAGTATATGATCTAATAAAGTTTGGTATATATATTAAGATATTTAGGTTTAAGTAGGTTATTCGTCACTTATAACATGTGAATTGTTTGGTTGTTTATACGACGAATCACTTCTAATCAGTCTTGAGGTCATTTGAATCCATGTTCCTAGTTAATCGTGAGCTCTAAGAGATAAAATATTGGTTTCTAACCCCTATATGTTTCAACTTCCTCTTAACTTTTGCTACAAGTCAATAGGTAAGTGTTACTTGCCATATCCATGAATTTAGTTATAGTTTTTAAAATAGTCTAAATTTAACAATTATTTTATTTTATTTTCCGATTCTGAATCTTAATCAGAACTGTCCCTACTGTTTCGATTCAGTTGCTATAGTGTCTGATTTGGTTCGAACCGAACCGTGGTCATCCATATATATAAGCAATATAATGTGTTGAGAAAAAAAATAAATGAAATACTTATTTTAAGAGTAAAAATGTTTATCTAACATAAAATAGGAAAATTTTGCCAGTTTTAACATAACTGAGAGAACAAATGTGAATACATGAATAACTCATATTTACAAAAAAAAAAAAAAAAAAAAA
>NC_044922.1:27850679-27857519 GCF_003576645.1 Ipomoea triloba | reverse complement strand
TTTAAAAAAAAAAAAAAAAAAAAAAAGAATAACTCAGGGGAAAAAAATGATATAAGCATATAACTCAAGGGAAAAAGGGTCCATAAAATGCTCCATAAAAGATTGGTTAAGGGTCAATTTATTTCTGGTAACAAATGTTACATAAATATACATTTACCATAGTTGAACTGCGACACACAATTTCTAATATCTTAATTGGGAAAAAAAAATATAAAAGCTGCAGAAAACATATGTAGAAAGTGGCCTAACTTCGTTTTCTGCTAATGATAGATACCAGTACAACATTGTCAGAAGTGAAACATTGAAAGCTACCTTAAACAATTAGACTGTGTTATCACCTAACTAATTGCAGTCTACATGTTTTAGCCAAGACAATAATGATCACTCAAAAGGGTCTCTGCTCTTTCCTTCAAAACATGTATATAATGCCCAACAGATATTTAACACCCACTATTTGAATATGTACATTAACTAAATAAATTTGTAGGCCGGGATAGATAAGAAGGTATTAGTAAGGATTGAATTCGTGGCCTTGAAATACGAAACAGTCAAATAAGTCGGTGAATTAGACCAAATAATGTAATTAAACTCTCAATTTTTTAAAATTCTATTTAAGCCCCTGAAACTTACAAAAAGTGCAATTATGCTTATTAGCAACATGCCCCTATTGAGGGGCAAACCGATGACCTCCCTCTTAGTAAAATTATTTCATGCCGCTTGACCACAAAGTCTTTGGCATTTAGTGTAATAATTTTTTTTTTAATTTTAAACATACAAACAAAAAAATTAAAAATAAACAAAAAACTATCTTGACGATGGTAACCATGGTTGTCATCAAAAAATTGTGAACGATGGCCACAGTGGACATCATCCTTACACATAAGCAATTTAAAGCTATATAAAGTCCACATGAGCAACTCAGTTGGTCACAGGAGTGAAGTTTGAAAACAATAACCCGTGATTGAGTCTCATCAGCGGCAGTGTGGGATCTACCTCTCAAAGTGAGGGGCTCCTTGTGCGCAGTAAACAAAGGTCTTACCTCTGTGTTAATCTGAATTAGCATGATTTACATCCTCTCATATCCTTTGTTGGGCCCTTAGAGTTGGGGATTCAACCTTTTAAGAACAATTAAAGTTACCTGAAATTCAAATTATTAGTGTCTAAGTAAGGGATAACTTAGCATTAATTTGTTAATAACCTGATAATCCAATTTTTAATCCATATTTATAGTTTCCAAGTGGAATTTGTGACAACCACAAACTTATAACATGTGAGTAAATTCTTAAAGTGGGCAGACAAATTCTATCCTTGACAAGTAGAAGGTTAGGTTCAAGAGACACAAATGATGTCCTTTCATATCAAAATCTGGGTTCCTACTCACTGAATATATGACACATGCCCTTTACTTTTTGAACTAGCTAGTTAATTCAAGGAAATTTATTTATTTATTTTTCGGTTTTTCCCACCATCTAAAATCCAACTATGCAATTGCTTAGGGAAAATACTAAGTTTATATTCTTGTCATGCGAATAACACGGATTAAATAATAGAAAAATTACATTTTTCATTCCTAATTTATAGGATAATTGTAGAATTGATTCCTAAGTATTGGTCATACTCATTTTTCGTCTCTAAGTTATTATTGAGGTTGCATTTTTCGTCGCTATACTAATAAAACATTAGGGATAGATTTACAATTTTAGTATAACTCAGGGACGAAAAGTGCGCACGAAAGGACGAAAAGTGCAAGGTGCAACGCCAATGATAACTTAGGAACGAAAAGTGAGCATAACCAATACTCATGAACGAATTTTACAATTACCCTATAACTTAGGGACAAAAATACAATTTTCTCAAAACAAAATGATTACGTTACTCTTAAATTCGATTATCAATCGATACATTTAGAAATTAAAGTAAAATAAGAGTATATATAGTATACCTTATTGTTTACCAGTCATTATACTGTGGACCATGGGTCATAGTTGATACTGCAGTTATGTTGGATTGATACTGCAGTTGTGTTGGATTGATACTGCAATTGTGTTGAAATAATACTGCAGTTGTGTTGAAATGAAATTGTAGTTGCGCGGAAAAGAGGCCATGTCATCCATCTGGAACTGCAGTTGTGTTGAACGGATACTGCAGTTGTGTTGAACGGATGAATGACCTCTGTTCCGTGCAACTGCAGTTTTCTTTCAACACAACTGCAGTATATTTTCAACATAACTGCAGTATTCGTTCAACACAACCGCAGTATCAGCTATGATCATGGTCCACCATGCATTGTGGACCATGGTCCACAATATAATTTGCGATTGTTTACCGGGCAAAAATAGAAAAATGTGTTGGTGAAGTTTCATGATGATTTTTTTTTCTTTCGCAATTATTTTTTTGTTGTAAATAAAGCAAATGTTAAGAATAACTTAAAGATATTCTTAAATGCTTCAAAAGTAAAACTTTTGTTTTGCTCGACGCAAAATATGTAATTTGGTATAAAATTTAAAACAAGTGGTATTAAATCAGAGTCAGGTCAAGAACACGACAAATTATTCTGTGGATTCGGGTCCATCTTACAAGGTAAACTCGTGTTCAAAATACATAATTTACATACATAATGTTCACAATTTATATACTGAATGTTCACAATTTACATACTAAATCTTCATAATTTAAATTGTAAACGTTTAATATGTAAATTGATACAAGTCCACCTTGTGCCGAGTCCATGGTATAACTATTGGTCAAGACGCATAATAGGTTGATTTTTGGATGCTATAACAATTGCGCAAAAACACCGTAGCGTATTTGTTACCAATTCAACATTCAATTCTCTCTATAAATTGGGCCCAACCACTAACTAAGCCCAAGATGCACCTTCAATTCTAAACATTATTTCTATATATGAAAGAGATTCAATTCTATATAATCCTTTATCATTTCTCTATCTTACACCTATCATTGATATATATATATATATATATATATATATATATATATATATATATATATATATTTGTGTATGATTAATTTTGACAGCTTAGACAAAAGCATATATGTTCTAAATGCAATGGAACTATATTTATTGACACCCTTAGCATTGTCAATGGGTCCCATGATACAACCAGACAACTAGTTTAACTGCTGATTGTCTCATAAGATGGGGCCTTAAATCTCAATTATTACAACAACAATAATAATAATTTCATTTTGGCAGGGCTAATAATGCCATTTCAATTTGGCCCCTATGTTTTACATTAATAAAATTCAATTTAGCCCCTGCGTTATTGAAATTGTACATGAGAAACTATATTCCATTATTATATTAATTCTTCAATTTTGATGAATATAATGATGATTTGATGATGTAAATTTCATTTGCATTTTGATTGGTACAACAAGAGATTGAATTTATGACGAATTATTATATATTTTCTCTTTTAAGGCACATCATGACACATTTGATTTCAATATATTTACAAAAATATCGGCTTGGCCGAGGCCCTACCTTGGGATCGGTCGATTGAGGTCATACTCAAAGGATACATAGGTCAACGCCAATTGTTAGAAGCGCTTACTTTGCTTGAAGAAGCATTCAAATTGCATGAGGCGTTACCAAAGAGTCGTTAGGACCCTTCTTGTATAAATAGTCAATTTCTTATTTTGTTTAGATACGTTTTGTCTCATTTTAACACTTCATATCGTAATACTCAAATAATCAATAGCAATAAAGCGTGATTTCATTGTTCTTTCAATTATTTTATTTGTTTTTGCATTCAATTTATTCTTAATCTTCTATTCAAGAAAATTAATTCAAACCCCTAGTTAATTTTATCCACTAGTAATAATCTTTCCATGAACCTCAAACGGATAACATGTGGCATTGTCCATGATATATTGCAAAGGTTGATTGGACAAAGTGGATGTTGGATTGTGCTTTCCAAACCCAAAATGTTGGGCTACGTACGAATGGAACAGACCTGAGACAACACATCTTTAAACAAGTGTTTGAGCCCATCATCTCATGCATGCACCAAAACTTTGGAGAATAGTTCGTATTGCATTGTGAACCATGATATAAAAATTATGTATATTCAGTTAATATATTTTGTACTTATAGTTAATAATTTCTGTACATGTAAATAAATAATTTGATAACTGATAACACATAATATGATAGTTATAAGTACATAAACAACCAGATACATAATATGTCAACTATAGTTATAGAATCTAAAAGTTATTTTTGGACCAGGATCTGATCTACAACACAAGCTATGTGGCTATGATACACGAAATTTCTTAGAGATATTTATGTGGATTGAGTGGGTGGCTCTTAATTGAATTGGTTAAAGGAGTTGCAAGTGGATTGGGTGGGTGGATGTGGAGCAATAGTCGAGCAATCTAAATTTGTGACTTTGGAAATTGTTATCAATTTTTATTCTTAAAAAAATAAAAAATTGTTATCAATTGATGAGCTATAATTGCTATTTTTTAAGAAATTAAATTGTTACCTAACTAAATAAGTTTATTTTCTTGTGGTCCTTTATCTGCTAAGATTATAATATAAGTTTTAAATATTTAAGTGTATATTAAGTAATGGCTATAAGTTTTTTTTTTTTTTTGTAAATAAAAAAAAATAGAGGAGTAGAGATTCTATATAAAGAAGAAGTGGTCAATTACAAGGTATTTATTAAATGAAAGTTTCAAACGTTTTGGATCCAATGATTAAGGTCATGAGAGACAAAATGACAAAATTATTAATTAATGATGTTCTGTTCTACTTCCTAGGCATCAAATCTCAGAATAATGCATGTCATATGTTTGACCATTCTTTTGTGTTTTTTTTTTTTTTTTAAAGAAATAGATGGTAGGTATTTTCTGAGGATTTGCATCATATCGACTCATCAAGTATATTATATTTTTGCGTAGTGGTCTATATATAAATCACATAAAAAAACATAAACTACACTAGAAAGGTCTTGTGAACTTAATCAAGAGAATATTAGTAAAAATTGAATTAAAATCGTAATTTTTAAGTATGAATGTTCTTCAGACTCAATTACTCTTTTCGGGATTTCTTATGTGGTTCCTAGGTTGTGGACGGTGGACCCTTCATGTTGGTTGAAGAATATATAATAAAGGCAGTTCAACGACATGAAGTTTGAAGTTGAAGGCATCATCAGATGTTGAAATCTTCCATAGTTGTTTCATGAGAATCTTTGCCAACAACAAATGTAGTTGTGGAGGATCGGACGGTTCACATTGTCCCGTACGTTTGTTTGGTGGAATGAAGGGGAGAGAATCTACCAGAAGGTGAGCGGTGGATTTCCGAGCGCAACACGTGGAAGTCTCTTTTTGTGGGGGCTCTGATACCAAATTAAAGCATGTGCTCCATCTCAACTAAAAGCCTAAGCTCATAGTTGGACTGCACATCTTATATTTATGCCCACTGCACATCTTATATTTATGCTCACATACACATCTTTTAGGGAATTTTGATTAATTCACTTCAATTGCATTCCTTCTTTATAAATAAGAGGTTGTTGGGCCCTGGGAAACTGTAGTATCTATTTATCTATAGATTCTCAACCTGTTGAAGCACAAAGAATCAATTCACTTCCACTGAGACTCGATCACATGACCTCCCATATAGCATTATATGGGAGCTGTTTGTGACTGTGACTTTGTGAGAGCTATTTACCAGTTTTGTCATTTAAAATTGATATGAAAAATCTAAATTGATCTACTTTTTATTTTTTTGTTAAAATTTTTTATTTTCCACACTAACCAAAGCCATTATGAAAATGCAAACCCACATAGTGCCAAAAGCATAGAAATCACAGCCCTATGAAACTAGGAAAAGGCCTATCGGTACGTACATCGTAATTGTAAAACAAAAATTTTGTGAAATTTTTGTGAAAATAGAAAAGAAATAACAAAAAACAAAAAACAAAAACAAAATTCCATTAACCTGAAATCTGACACAGTAGTACTGTTTTCGTTTAGATTTGGTTGTGACAGACAGCTGAAATCTGACACATTAACCTTGTCCGAATTCGATTTTGAAAATGTTTAACACGGCAAATTATATCGTGGACCATGGTCCACAATGCATTGTGGCCCATGATCATAACTAATACTGCAGTTGTGTTGAACGGATACTGCAGTTGTGTTGAAAGGAAACTGCAGTTGCACGGAACATAGGCCGTTCATCCGTTCAACACAACTGCAGTTCCAGATGAATGACACGGCCTATGTTACGCACAACTGCAGTTCCTTTTCAACACAACTGCAGTATCCTTTCAACACAACTACAATATCCTTTCAACACAATTACAGTATCAACAATGACCCATGGTCCACAGTATAAGTACTGGCTCTTCAAAAAAAAAAATGTTTAACACAATAAATAAATAAATTTATGATTAAAAATTTATTGAAATTTGTAAGTATTTAATTAGTTAATTGATTTTTTTTAGTTAAAATATTAAAATTTTATTGATATTTAAGTTGTAACTATTTAATCCGTTACTAAATTTGTTAATATTTTATTTTTTTTATAATATAAAATTAAAGTGCAGATTGTTTACATCTTGAAATATTTATTTTTCATTTGTAGTAAAATGCACGATAAGATAATGAGATGAACAACATAATAATAATTATGTGACATAATGTGTTACGTAATAATGAAAATAGGGACAAAAGAATGAATTGGTGTTGAGGTAAAAGGTAATTTTCTATGGACTATATACTAAAGTTTGCTATTTTGCAAAAAATATACATTTTCAAGATAATGGAGCTAAAATGTGTTTTTTTTTTTTTTTTTTTGTGGGA
>NC_044922.1:27729555-27849711 GCF_003576645.1 Ipomoea triloba | reverse complement strand
GGGGGGTGTCAACAAGGAAGAATATGCATCAACTCAAAAAAAAAAAAATGATTTCATGAAAATGATTATAAAACTTTTGTAAAGAGATTGGATTTTTTCATATGTGGTTGCTACCAAATTTTAAGTCCTATTTTGTGGACTTCATGTTATCGTGGAGAGTATAAATTCATTATTATTGATATCATAAATGTGATTAGTTGTTGATTTGTATAGCATGTTTAATTTTTTTTAAAAAAAATCCATAATTATATCCAATCTTTGATTAATCAATGCCAAATATTTATATTTTGATTAATTATTACCAAATATGACATTTGTCATACAATTTAATATATGCATTCATTTGAACCACATGTTAAAAACATAAAAAGTACAGAGTGGGTGGAGCACGATTCTCAAATCTAGAAGATTATAAATTTGATTCTTGTAAATATATTTTTAGTCAAGCTGGTCACATAGTGTCTTTCCCATACTATTTAGTGATTCACTTCTAATGTGATTTTACGGGTTAATTTTACCTGCACACTCTCGAAATAGTAGCTAATGTATACTTTCCTCTGTCACTCAAAAAAAGACCATAAGTTTACTATCTAAGTAAAAATCTTGCCACATATATTAATTTTATTATTAAAATAAGACAAGAAGATAAGTTTACTCTGGTGAGTATATGCCTCACGAACTCAATTGATTCGATTCGATTGATTACTCTAAAGTCTTCTGCAACTGGGGTTGTAAAATTTGTGGTTGTAGTCAATCTTCAACCTTTTCACACATACTTTATTAGGCGAATGGTTTCGCTTGGAAGCCTCCAACAGTCGCCTGTCGCTACTGATATATATATATATATTGCGTGTTTTAGCGTGTATGTATACAACTATACAAGCAAGCATTCAAACCAATCATATATATTATTTGATTTGACTTGTTCTCTGTTTTCACTGGAAGAAGCCTCACCACTTTCTTCCCTTTCAAAATCTTTATCCCAAAAGGCCAAAACTCACATATACACACAACCACACATATACATATAGAGAGAAATGAATGTATGACAAAAGATGGGGTCATGGGGGAAGTGCTTCAATGGGCCTGCGTTTTTCTTCATTTCCTCTCTATCTCTCTATAAAGATTAGATTTTTAATCTCTGGGCAAAAGGCGATCACCTTTTTGTGTTGATATATCAGTTTCTGTTCTTCATTTTATTTTTTTTCCAAATATTTTGGCGGTTTTTTCTCTCCGGGAGAGATGGGGGCGTGCGTTTCAAGGCCGGAGAGCTGTGTAGGCGGAAAGTCTGGAGCTAAAAAGAGGAAGAGAAGAAGGATCACTGCTATCAAGAATAGGGCTTCTTCTTCACGTTCATCTGATCGTTGTAGTGATCAAGTTGAAAATGCTTTGCCTTCAGATGGCTCCTTCAACAATCCCAGCTTTTATGGTATGATTTTTCTTGCTTGTATAGTTGTATGTATATCTATCTGTATGTGTTTTTTTGTATAACGAGCGAAATTCGTAGTCATTATTCGTGTGCATGGATAAATCTAGTCCTATGATCCTAGCCGACGGAGTACAAGGACCTAAGAAGCTTATGTTAACTATAGCTGATTGGTTGAGTCAAACTTAGAACCTTTAAGTTAAGAACTAACAGCCTGATCAATTTGGTTGTGTTGCCCTAATGTTTTTTTGGTGATGATGTTTTGTGAGTGTTAGGAGCTTTGAAATTTGTACCTATGAATTGAATGATGTGTTTTGTCTCGACTAAATTACAATACCTAAATTGAATACTTGAGGGCACGCACGGATAAACTTTGCTTTGTAACCCTAGACGGCAACGATCCATAAGGGGTAAACCAGTCCACATTGTCCATAGTTAACTAGACTTTGTGACCCTGGCTAGGAAAGGACCACAACAGGAGGTAAACCAGCCTATGTTTCTCATAACGGGTTGTGTGTCTATCTCAAAAAGACCAATATGCCACTCTCATCGAGAATCAAACTTGAAACTTGTGATTATCAAGCCAATAATATGAACATCTTTGTTGGGATTTTTACCAGTTATATGTTTTAGTGGATTGTGTTTGTTGAGTTGTTAATGTTTGGCTGAAAGTATTTGGGAAAGTTGGGTGGTTGGGCTTTAGAGAGTGGGTGGGAAAGTAGTTCAAGAAAGAGGTTTTTGGTCAATACTTTCATGGACTAAGTGTGACAGTCTAACCTAAGAAGAAAATGCTGGTTTCAACATTCAAATGAAACCTTCCAACATAGATAGTCTAAGGAGATAGGAAATGGGAAAGCAATTACTTTTTTTCTATGATTTTTGACTCTCAATCTTGAGGATTTGTGTATAGAGATACAAATTGTTCAGACTGTATTTATGGAATAATATTAGCTAATATCCAGAGATCTTAATACGCGAACCTGTTTGTATATCTTGGCTTGACTGTGCTGTGTGGATACAGCATTGCGAGAGTGGACAATAGTAGATATGGTTTCAGTGTCGTCTAGCAGAAACTTCTGCAGATCGCTTAATGATCTTCCTCGAACTCTTTTGCGTGTTTCTTTTGAATCACTGTTTTACTTGGTTAGGAATATTAGCTTCCAGAGACTAATAAGTTTCTGCATATATGATTGGTGAGAGCAGGGAGTGTTGAGGAAGCCTGGTTTGATTCTGCTGCAATATTCGAATCTGATTGCTGCAGTGATGAGGAATTCCAGAGTGTTGCTGATGGTATCTCGCGAATTTCATTTTTTTTTGTCTACTGATTGTAGTTTGAGGATAATCTTATGTCAATGTAACACACTCGTTACTTCTACAGATGTTCACTCTCTCGATGGCTTTGAAACCGAGCATGTTCACATGCCCGGGAATTCATCAGCCAGCTGCAATTCTACTTGTAACTCTGTCAGCGGGATTGCTAAAACTCGTATCCAACCAAACAGCTCAGTGTATCCGAAAGATGCTAATTCTGGACAGCGAAATGAGGTAAAACCTGTGTTCCTCAGTGAAACCTCGTTGTCTATGAATGGAAGCGTTGGGTTGGATAACGATAGGATTCTTCCGAATAACTGCCTGCCCTGTCTTGCTTCTACTGTCCCTCCCGTTGAGAAACGAAGATCCTTGAGCTCCAGTCCTCGAAAGAAGGCTGCATTAAAACTGCCCTTCAAATGGAAAGACGGGAATTCTAATTCTTCTTTAGGTAAGTTTATGAATCGATGTGATTGCAGCTATGTATTGGTCTCGAGCCTACTACTTAAGGGCACTATACCCTAAAGAAACTGGCCCTTTTCATGATATGGAACTAATTGTGAGAGAAAGAAAGCTAAAATGGTAATGTTTCTTTGTTGCTTGTAGTTTCATCGAAGTCACTTCTGCAAAGACCAAATGCGGGTTCTCAAGTACCAGTTTGTCCCTTGGAGAAGAGAATCCCCAACAGTTGGTCTCGCATTGAAGCCGGTTCTTTCAGAATTCGAGGAGAGAACTACTTCCGGTAAGCAATCTCCATCCTCCTAGTTCATGTGATATAGTTACTAATTCCTCACGCACCTGTTAGCCTTAACTGCACAGTTTACTCTTGTCGGGACTCAAACTTGTCATCTATGTTCTGATACCACTTGTTAGGATTAAGTGCGCCTAACAATCCTCTAGCCACCTGGTGCTAGACTTGGCCTTTCAGCCTTTCAAATATTCGTATTTCCGGTTTGCAGGGACAAGAAAAAGGACTTTGCTCCAAATTATGCTGCATATTACCCAATTGGCGTCGATGTATTTCTATGCCAGAGGAAAATAAACCACATTGCTCAGCTCGTGGAGCTTCCTGTTATCGAATCTTCAGCCAACCTTCCACCCATTCTCGTCGTGAATGTCCAGGTATTGCTCGTTTTATGATCAGCTATCCCCCCCTCGACGTTTCAACTGATTCTGAAATTCAAACATTATTTTGCATATAACACGCAAACAAGTTCTGCTTCTTGAATTGCCACTTGCCTTTACAGATACCATTATACCCAGCCACGCTTTTTCAGAACGAAACAGATGGAGAAGGAATAAGTTTCGTTCTGTACTTCAGGCTTTCTGATAGTTACGCGAAAGAGCTTCCATATCATTTTCAAGACGGTATAAGAGTAAGCTTACACGCTATATACTAGAACAGACTTTTTTCTTGAATTCTATCTATATGTGCTTCAAAAACTGTCAAAAAAAAAGGTTAAAACAACTTTTTTTTCTCAAGGATGTTTGCTGTTTTTGCTGCAAAACTGCAGAAGCTGATCAACGATGAAATGGAAAAAATGAAGGGTTTTCCAATAGACAACATCGTACCATATAGGGAACGGTTGAAGATCCTAGGTCGTGTAGCAAATGTGGACGATCTGCCTTTGAGTGCAGCAGAGAGGAAGCTAATGCATGCCTACAATGAAAAACCTGTCCTTTCTCGTCCTCAACACGAGTTCTATGAGGTAAGTTTAGGTTTGTTCTTGTCCACATAAAACCGGAATGTGTGTTGAAGTAACACTATTGAAAAACCCGGGATTTCCAACCACCAGAAAGTGGTAAAAAACTTAAGGTTTGTGATCATGAACGGCCTTTTCAACCACTTTGGGAATCCGAAATACTTTTAGTTGCTATTACTGGCCCAACTACTTTGGTGGTTGGAAAGTAGTCTTTTTTAAAGTGGTCAGAAAAGTTGAAAATTTTACTGATCTTCCGTTTATCATAAGAAGTGATCAGTAATATAATTGACTAGTCTCCACGAAGACAATTCTTTTTAGTGATTGTTTCTTACCTTCTTGACTATATATATGCCATTTTTACTGCAGGGAGAAAATTATTTTGAAATTGATTTAGATATGCACAGATTCAGTTATATCTCCAGGAAAGGTTTTGAAGCATTCTTAGATAGGCTAAAATACTGCATCTTGGATTTTGGCCTCACAATTCAGGCAAGTATTGTAATCCGAGACTAATTCAATCGAGTTTCAGTTGATTCAATTTGGGATGCTTTTCATTTCACTTTGGGATCTTTCATGACAATACTCTTATGTTCTTGTGAAACCAGGCTAACAAATCCGAGGAATTGCCAGAGCAGGTGTTATGTTGTATAAGGTTAAATGAAATTGACTATGAGAATTATCAGCAACTAGGGTTGAATCAAGAGCCCCTTGAATAGGTGGATATATAGGTTTATAGTCTTCAAAGATGGAAGATTTTTGCTCCCGAAGTGAGGGCAGTTTACCTCTTCTACATGATTTGAGGAATACTAAACAAGAGTTGTTTATCTAATGTATATATCTTTAGTGGTGACCGCG
Organism: Ipomoea triloba; assembly: GCF_003576645.1. Classification (NCBI taxonomy): domain Eukaryota; kingdom Viridiplantae; phylum Streptophyta; class Magnoliopsida; order Solanales; family Convolvulaceae; genus Ipomoea; species Ipomoea triloba. Next base: position 27,844,419 of record NC_044922.1, on the reverse strand, counting down.
GATTGATGGTTTACCTCTTCTACATGATTTACAGATTATTACATATGATCGGTTTATTCAGTGTACATTCTCATTGATTATGGATGGGTGGTTTACCTCTTCTACATAATTTACGGATTATTACATAGGAGCGATTTACCTCATGTACATCCTCAATAGTGACTATGAGTTGACAATTTACTTCTTTCCTCTTCTACATGATTTGCTCCCAGTGTACATCCTTAAAAGTGATTAAGTTAGTGGTTTACCTTTTCTACACGATTTGTGAGTCATTACACAAGAACGATTTACTCAGTGTACATCATCAATAGTGACTTCAGTTGTTGTTTATTTTGTGTGTGTGTGAGTGTGGGGGGGGGGGGGGGTTGGGGCTAAAAGATGTTGTTCTTTTATGATTTTTTTTTTTTTGGAATAATGGTCAAATAGGTCATTCAACTGTACACCAAATTGCAATTAGACCATCGAAGTAAAAAAAAATACAATTGAATATCTGAACAATACAAATTTAACCCAAATGACCTATTTACCTGAAGTGGCGGTTATCGATTTTAAAAATAATTTTAAATAAAATAATTAATTTAAATTAAAAAAAAAAAAAAAAAACTGCCAGTCGGAGACGATCTTCGTCTCTATGGCCAGGGAGACGCTTAAGACCCTTTTTGGTATGCAGTTGTGACCTATTTGACTCTTAATTTTTTTTTTTAACACCACATGTGAAACAACCAATGTAACAGGAACAAGTTTTACTAAGTTGTCATTGTTCTTAACGACTGTCAGTCTCGATCTGTATATTTTTACTTTATGTATAGATTACAACGGAGAAAGTTACATGATATAATTAAAGATTAATTGACATCAGCAGCCCATGATATTGTTAGCCTTAATCCGGGGTTTCTCCGGCACCGTGCCATCGTTACCGGCGAGAGCTTGGTACTTATCTTTCCTGGTAAAAGTAGTGCATTCATATGAAAGAGTCGCCGCGATAACCCTCTGTATATAGTTTGCCACCTCGTGGCTAGACTTGCCGGAGTGACATGTCAGCTCCGGCGGGAGCTTGTTCAAGAACGTGACCTCGTACGCGGGGCTAGGGTTCATGAAGAAAGTAGAAGTGATGAAAAAATCACAAAATACAAGCAGTTAAACACAAATATCAACTATAGCGGGAGGTTAGATTCTAAGGTCATTTAAATTATTACTTGGGGTTCATGAAGAAGTAGAAGTAATGAAAAAATCACAAAATACAAGTAAGCACTTAAACACAAATATCAACTATAGGCGGAGATTAGATCCTAAGATTATTTAAATTATTACCTGGGGTTCATGAAGAAGTAGAAGGGGTCCATCCCTTTCCAGCCACGCGCCGTCGTGCCATGGAACATGCTCATCCGGTTCACCATCGCGACGGGGACCAGCTCGCCGGTCAGCTCGGCGAAGAGCGAGGAGAACCGGAGCAGGAACGGTTCACGGCAGGTGGTCCCCTCCGGGCAGATGGCGAGGTCGCCGTCTTTGAGGAGGCGCGTGATCATGCACGCGTCGGCAGCGCGGTCGCGGGAGAGGCGGGCGGTTTTGATGGGCGAGATGAGCTCGGAGAGGCGGGAGACGGAGTAGGTGACGACGGGGATGCGGCGGCCGAGGGCGGCGGAGAGGAAGATGGGATCGAGGAGAGTCCGGTGAGAGCAAATGAAGAGGACGCCGGAGCGGCCATTGTGGGCCGCTGGCGGCGGCGGCGGAGTGCCTTTGACGGTGACGCGGACGCCGAGTGCCCAGAAGGCGTAGTAGACGAGGGGCATGGGGAGGAGGGAGCCGGCGGCGATTCTCAGACATGCGAGGAAGAAGCCGACCGGAATCCAAAGAATGGTGAGAAGAGCGACGATAGGGTTGGGCTTTTGCACTAGCCGCCCGTCGTGGAAGATGACCGGTTTGGGAAGCTTGTCTATGGTTACTGCTTTCACCTTTGGATTTGGAGGAACAATGTATCCTTCCTGAAAAGAAAATGACATATTTTTAAATATTTTTTTTAGTACTACTAACTATGTTACAATGTGTTATTGTTCATAACTACTTTCTCAACCTACTGAAATACATTGAGTCCATAGTTGCTTCCACAGAGGTTCGAACCCACTCCCATCATGTGAGAGTGTTAATCGAGATACCGGATGCCACATATTTTTAAAGATTTAGTCTACTGTGACTTGTGAGAAATTTTTAAGAAAGTCATTTTGTATGTAATCAGCTATCAGTTATCAGTTAACATTTAATTTACTAAATATCTTTCTACAATTTTTTAATGCTATTGATGGATACCTCTGAGAAGGGTACCTGGTATCTGGAGCCTACAGACCGACTTCGCTTTCTCAGTGGGTGGGCCGGGTATAAAGGCCCAAGTAGGTCGGCTGAGTTAGGCAGTCAGGTCGTGGTGCTCGACCTGGTGCGGCACTCAAAGGCGGCAAGACAAGGGATATGTTGGGAATCTTAGAAAATTTGTTGGGATTCGTTCCTAATTGAAATTTAACCGTATCTTTGATGGTTTGAGCAGTAGCTTTCCTAAAGTTAAATTCATTAATTTCTCCCTTGTTTCCTTTCTAAGACCAATTAATCTTGTATAAATACCCATGTGTCTCATTGTAAAGAGTTCTGATTTTAATGCAAGTGTAATTATTCTGTCAAATTGTTCTTGTCTCTTTTACTTCATTATTCTTTTAAATTTTACGGTAGTGTTGGTCTGTCATGCGGTTACTTTGTAGCCGTAAAACCAACCGCTATCCAATAATCAAACTCACTAATTCAATCATCTAACATCAATTTACCAAACACCCTGTGAGTTTTCTCAATACCAATAAAAAGTATAAAAGTATGTATATACTTAGATATAACTTGAGAGTAGCTTAAATATGGTATTTTTGTTTTAATAAATTGGATTGGATGAAAATAAAATGTGAAAATGGCGTGATCAAACTAACCTTGCAAAGCTCCATGAAGGGGGCATCCGTGTGGCGATCACCCAACCCAATCTCCGGCCGAGTCTCCCCAAAAGCCTTCTTCAACGCATCGGCTTTGTTCTTCCCAACCAGCACACCGGGCTTCTTCACCAGCCCGGTAGCCCTTCCCTTCCACGTCGAAATCTCCGTCCCCAACACCATGTCGGCGCCCAGGAAGTCCTTCAGGAACGCCTCCACCATCACCGTCGGGTTCGCCGTTAGCACGCACCGTGCCCCCCCGCACGACGAGAACACGCGCCACGACTCCGGGTGGAGGTCCCCCGTGTAGAACTTCGGCAGGACGGCGCGTGCCACGGATTCTATGCTCGACACCTTCATTCCGGCGAACGTGGCGAAGATAAGCACCTGGTTCAGTTGGTGCATGCGTTATGAATTTTATTTGCATGTGCGATGAATAGTTATAAAGAACTTGGTGAACATTCACTGTGGTTTTATTTTTAGTACTACTGAGTCTGTAAACACAACACACCTACCTAGAATTTAGAAAAAACCTTTTTAAAAATCTACAATGAAATCTATCAAAATAGAAAAGACCTTGTGGTCAAGTGACATGAAGTGACTTTCCCAAATTCGAGCCTTAGTGGGGACGATATTGACTAGTTGAGTTTCAATAGGTTGAGACAGTATATATAGAAATGGACAGATACTACATGTAACAAGATTAACAGTAATAAAAAAAAAACTAACAAAATAGAAAAGATATTTAAGTTTCTAATGTACCATAATATTCCTAAAATGAGTAAAAAACATTTAAAAACCATAACTAATACTAATCTTACTATTAAGACATGAAATTTAACGGGCTAAACATGGTAATGACTTAAGAGACAGGTACTAACCCATTATTTATTTTTATATCATGTTGAGAATTATATTGTTGGGTTTATGCATTTTGAGCATAAATATAATATAAACATAAATGTGTAGTCCAATTATCAGCTTAGCTTTTTAGTTGAGATGCAACACATGCTGGTCTGTGACTACCAGCTTAAGCTTTTAGGTGAGATGGAACACATGTTTCAATTATGCACATACCTGGATCCCTGCGTTTTCGGAAACAAAGTAGTAGAGAACTCCAACTAAAGGGGTAGCCAAAAGCAAGAAAAGAAGCCTAAAAACGCCACCGGCTTCAAACGCTATGAGTGCAAAATATGGAAAAGAGCTACGCCCTCTAAGCAGCGTTCCGTCCATGTCCGCCACCACCGTATCCTTTTCGCGGTCAATTGATGAACATTTATCGACAGTCGGAAAGGTTGTCGAGACCACCATTTTAACCGATGAACTATTTTAATATGTTGGGATCCAAATTTATATTCTTGATAAGCTAAATCAATTTATTCTGGCTTTATACACTGAATAGAATTGGAGGGTTGGTTGAAGTTGATGAGTTTGGTTGGGTATAGTATATATATAGAGAGGAATGAAAATGCGACAATTTTGGAGAGCATAGAAGAGTCAGTAATGGTGATGGCTTAGAGACAGAGCCTCCAATCTAGACCTAGGTTTCTGCTAACTGTGCTTTAATTCATAGTTCCAAACGCCATTTCTAAAATTTTTGTCCTTCAATTCAAATAATATAAAATTCATGCTACAAGAAAAATCACGAATCGTGATAGAAAAATTCAGATTCACGTTTTGGGATGGGATTTGTTTGTTACATTTTTTGGATGATAAGAAAAATCAACATCTACTAAATCCTGCGGCACTAATAAGATCATGTGCAACGTTGAGCGAGAGGGTTCCATGAATATCATCTGCTGCACTCTGTAAATTAAATATTGATATATTTGTATATCACACAATGAGATTCTAATAGCTATCACAGTATGTGTTGGTATATTTTTTTGGGGAGTTAAGGCCGGGTCTAAATTGAAATGAATATAATTGCACTAATTCATCAAACAAATCTATTTTAAAAGAAGAAAGACCCAACCGAATGAGGGTTTAAGTTATTTCGATCGTTTGTTATCTAGTTGACGATCTAAAGATGGAAATGTTCAGATTCAATTAAAAGTTTAAACTATGGCAATGTTCATATTCAATTAAAAGTTTAAACTTCCATACACACTTCCTCATCACATGTGATGCGTCAAGCAACATGGAGAATGTAGGTTTTGCTTCAAAGTAAAAGTTTAAAACAAGACCCTTAATCAAAGGTCAATGGTTCGATCCTTGACTTTGGGTATGGAACAATCTTAAATCTCCAGATCAGCTGTCTCATTCAATAAAGGTGCCTACAATCTAGCGAGGAAATTAGTCGTGTTCGACGATGGAAATCCTGGGCTACGCCAAAAAAAAGTTTAAAACCAGTATATAATTTATGACATATAGGTTTCAAGGTAATAACCACTACACATACACTTATAGCCATTAAATCTATAAGTCATAATCAACTAACTTGATCAAGTATGGTATCTATTCAAAGCTTTTGTCTTTATACACTGCAGACAAATGATGGCTTAATACTTCGGATTAAACGGAAATTTTTGGCTCAAAAGTCAACAACAAACTCATAATACAATACCTAAGAGCATTATTCCTAGTCACCACCATCTATTTTTAGTCTTTTTCTTGCAAGACGAAATTGTCTAACTCTTTCAAAATTATTTTTATCAAAGTAATTACATTTTTCATCAGCAAATATGTATTTTTCTATATTAATATAATTTAGAAGTTGTTTCTTTTGAATTTTTAATGAAATAAGTCTTCTTTTTAGTATTTGTTTTTACTCCAATTCACTAAACTACCTTTTGAACCTTTGCGGAGGCACACCCCTTCTCTAAATACTTCGATAAAAATAATTTTGACGAAGTTACGTTAGACAAATTTGTCTTGCAAGAAAAAAAAAAAGACTACAAATTTTAGACCTTGATATTATGGACAAGATACTTTTGCATGCATTCAATTTGTAATGCCTTTATTGCATTCGGAAACACTTCCAAAAATTTCTGATTTACAAGAAAGTTTGTATTTACCTTACTTGGCCAATAGACAACTCCCCGTGTGAGTTAAACTTGAAATCTTGTTATTACTAAATCAACTAGTATTTTCACCCGTGCGATGCACGAAATGGATTTGTTATAATATATTAAGAATATTTGGATCGATATATAATTATATAAATTATAACATCAAACATTATATAGTACAAGTGAAGATATGATTTGGATTGATTATGTTTTCTGATGCTATCCTTGTTTGAATTTTAGCAAATAGTTGCTTAATTTATAGCTAATGTGTAGATGTACACATGTGGTGCTGGAATTTTAGAGATTTTATATATCACTAGTATTTTCACCCGTGCGATGCACGGAATGGATTTGTTATAATATATTAAGAATATTTGGATCGATATATAATTATATAAATTATAACATCAAATATTATATAGTGCAATTGAAAATATGTTTTGGATCGATTATGTTTTCTGATGCTATACTTGTTTGAATTCTAACAAATAATTGCTTAATTAATAGCTAATTTATAGATATACGCATGCGGTGCTGGAACTTTAGAGATTTTATATATTGTTTATGATTTTTATAAATTAGGCAAATATGCTCGTTCTCTAGTAACTCAGTTATAGTATTCAATTGCTATTCTAATTCATGTGTATGGAAGATATATTTTCGTGTAGATATATTGCAATTTTGCCATCTTAGAAAAAAATATAATATCACCGGTTGTATTTACACATTATTAAAAACCTCTTTGTAAACAACATTGGTAGTAGCAACACAATTTTATCCATCATCGTCTAGAACTAATTAACACTTTCAGACTATCAGGATGGGTGACTCGAGAAAAAGCCATGTACAATTGACTGTGATTAAAAACTGGTTTTTATCAGCAATCTGCATGAGTCTTCCTTGCATGCAACAAATATCACAAAAATCCAGTGTTCTAAAATAAGTGTTTAAATGCAATATGTAGATAATTTGCAATGCATTATATATCATTAATTTAATTACTTGTCGGTTAGTTATTGCAACATCTTAAGGTACACTTATATTTTGATATTTAGTAAGTATAACTATATTAGAGAAAAATTTCACCTGGGAGTAATGAGATAATCAGTTGAGTGATTGTTGGTTGACCGTAGAGTGCTGATATTCTCTGGACAAATAATTGTTGGAAAAAATAGCATAAAATGACATTTTAGTGGCTATATTGTGGTACAAATATATGTGGAGTCCACTTTCGATTTGGGTCGGGTCAAAGTGGATTTGAGTTCTTAGTAGTTAGACGAAAAGTTTGATATATTGTACGCTCAAAAAAAGATAATGGGTGAATGAGAAATTGGTTCTCAAAGTTGATCCATTTGAGTTAGAAAAAGGGAGAGAAAAAGCTTTCAAGTAGCTTTTGTTCCACATTGATTTGGGAAGTGGGTTTGCACAACTACTTATACAAGAGTCTTTCTAAGGCTCATTGAATTGTATAGCATAGAGGCTCTCTCTCGCGCGCGGGGGGGGGGGGGGGGGGGGGGCAAACCAAGCAAACAAAGCATATGATGTTGTTAACCTTATTTTGATTTATATTGGTGAATTGGTTTTATCTTGGATATTATTTTGGTATAGTTGAATGGGTATTGATTTGGAAGATGAAGACGCATGAATGAGATTTGGTTGTTAAAGTTGATGATGGTGATTGAAATAATTTTTTCAAGATTGGTTGTTGACATGTATTCTGCATGATGTGGAAGTCTTGTCGANGGGGGGGGGGGGGGGGGGGGGGGGGGGGGGGGGGGGGGGGGTGCAAACCAAGTCCCTGAAAAAACTTCAAAAGGCTTGACTCGTGTGCGCCTACACCTGCAGGCACGAATGACGTCGTTCAGAAAATGGATTGGACTTGCGGGTTGAGTTATGCCAAATTTTCGTAACATCATCCATTCGAAATGATTTTTTTTTTACCATATTTTACAATATTACGCAAATCTTAACAGTATATGAGTGTTTTGGGCAGGGAGTAAAAGTTGAGGATATTGTTTTTATTATACTGCATTGCAGTGAAATATATGTACTGTATTATTACGATTAGTAATTTTAATCTAGAATTGTATTACCATATTTTACAATATTACGCAAACCTTAAGAGTATATGAGTGTTTTGGACGGGAAGTTAAAGTTGAGGATATTATTTTTATGAATAGTATAGATTGTTTGACTAATTTAGATAAGATTGATTAGTATAATTAATTGTGATGATTGCTACTTTAGAATTTTTCTTAATTTTATATGAGTAATGCTAGAGACCCCTAATATTTTTCTCTTCCAATCCATTCCTAATGATGTGACAATATCTAATTGGTAACTAACTTCTATTTTGAATTAGTGGTAGGATTAACCAATTCATCACACTCAATGAATGGATGCCACATAAGGAGAAAAATATTAGAAGTGAAATTTAGGAAGAGAAAAAAACTTTTTTCAATTTATACGGGGAAAGGGTCAAATAAGCCCCTAAATATTATTTGAAAAGCCAATTAAACCCCGACCCTAACATTTAAAAAGTACAATTAGGCACTTTAACATGTTAAATTGAGACAAAAAAGTCTAAAAACTAATAAATGACATGCAATTGCAGGTCATTTACTGTTCCGGTCGCCGTACCCCGGCGGAAGACGACCAATTCAATGGCGGAAGGCGACCAATTCCTCCATGGAAGGCACAAGTGGTTCCGCCATGGAATTGGTCGCCTTCCGTCGGGGTATGACCGGTCGTCGAAATTTCTCCGAAACAGTAAATGACCTGTAATTGCAGGTCATTTACTGGTTTTTGGATTATTTTGTTCTAATCTAACATGTTAAAAGGCATAATTATACTTTTTAAATATTTAAGAACGTTTGTTCTCAAAAAAAAAATATTTAAGGGTATAATTAATTTTTCAAATAATGTTTAAAGCCTTATTTGACCATTTTATTATTTATATTTATATATTTTACCCAAAATCTTTTCAGAATTTCAAATTTTCAAATGAGAATGCGGCAATTCCAACGTACCACCGCCACTGCGCCACCAAGATTATTAAAATAATAAAGGTGGCCCACGCGCCGTCAACAACGTGTCCCCATGCACCCACTCACAAGTCACAAAATTTGAAACAATGTTCAAATGATAATCTTCGATTATTTGGCTGTTAATGAATTGTCGGAATCGTCGGCGGCCGGTGAAGAGCTCAGCTCTGTTTCATACGGATCGCTGGTTATCGTCGGTAGCTGTTGGAATTTACGTAGGTGCTGTGTCGCCGCCGGCAGGGTTTGGAATTGAACTTATCGAACCAAAACATTTTTAGGTTGGAAATTAGCAATATCACACCATCATTGTCATATATAGTTATATATACAAACTAGATTTTCATGTTCATCAGATTAAAATTTTAAATATTTAATATTTTTTAATATATAAAATTTATATACATAAAAGCCACATTAAAAAAGTGGTATTAAATTATTAGAAAATACTAAAGAATAAAGAAAAAAAAGGTCAAAATTTAAAATTATTAAAAAATAAAGAGTAAAATTGATTTAGAAACTATAAACAAGACATGTAAAATGAAACGTCGAATTATAATAGTATACAGCTTATTTGAATTTTCGTCATTTAAACTATCCAAATTATTTTATTATGCACTTACAAACCTTTTCATATTAATTTATATTCAAATTAATTTTTTTTGGAACTTAGCGGGCCCGATCATGACTTGCAAGTGTAGAGAGTGAGGCGGGCCAAAAACATTTTTCTATTATGAAAACTCTCAAATTCTACTCTATCAATTATACTTTCTAATGTGACAAGCATGGATAAAACATTTCCATCTTGTGGGTCCAAAAAAAATTGTCTATATCCAAGATTTGTGAAAGCAAAAATTGAGAGTACAAGTAGTATTTTTTCTTTGAAGCCGAAAAGTTGGTAGGCTTCGAAGTTCGCTCGGGCAAAGGGTGTGCTTTAAAGCTAGTCTTGCCAAACAATTGTTATTCTATGAATCAGGATTTACAGTACAAAATAAACCTCGTTAAAAAATTATGTGTATATAATTAATTGTTTATGTACCTATAGTTAGACCAAAGTTCACAATGTAATTTGCCCTCGCAAAAGGCAAACTATTATGTGGACATGGTCTAAAATAAACAATTTACATACTGAATGTTTACAATTGAATATTTATAATTTACATACTTGATATGGCAAAATACGAGTATTATTACGAAACGTATTTGATACCAAAACTTAGCCGATATATAGTTAGACCGTAATCTTTCTATTGAGTTAAGTATTGATGCTCGTTGGCTTGAAGGATGGTTAGAAGTGTCCGAGTCCGTCCTTAGTTGTCAATAAAAGCCAAAAAGTCTTCCTCTATGTACAATAAATGTGGTGTTTATAAGAGAGGAAGGAGACAAATTCTGTCCTCTCGGCAAGAAAAGCACATGAAGTCCATGCACAAGTCACAACCGGGTCCGAAAAGAGCCCTCACACATGTCCTAAACTTTAGGGGGGGAAGGAGGAGTCAAACAACCATACTGAGTGAGGTAGGTCAATACCGATCGTAGGAGATCAGGGTGTAGCTCAAAAAGTCGGGGCGCTGCATTTAGTCTAGCGAGGGTTGCTCAATCTACCATAAGGTCGGGTAGCGAGTAGAGTGCTCGGATGGGCTCGGTTTAGCCAAGTCTTAGTCAACGAGTTCGTTACCGACCATCAGGGTATGTTCTTCATCAATACTATAAACATTCAGTATGTAAATGGACACAAGTCCATCTTATAAAATGAATCCGAATCCATGATATTGCTCGCGAAAGGAGCGGGCTTTGGCGTGCATACGAGCTCAGTTTACAACTCTGCTCAATATAAAAAGATAAAAATAATAATCCTATTTGTGATCCCGTTAGGAAGTAAAACAACTGTATCGACAAGGACTAACCTGAAGACAACCTTTGATGTGTGGCTTACATGATTACAATAATGAATTTTCCATTTCAAAAACCAAAACCATATTCGACTAAAATAATTTATTAATTTCTCCATAATTGTGTCACATTCCCCCATGTTACGACGCCGTTTGAATCGCCAGTGCATCCCACTAACGGCCAGCGAAAACACAGTGCCAATGATCTTGTTCAAATATTTCCCTTTCCAGACATCACAAAAATATTTTAATTTTCTTTTCCTCCATTTTTGCTGCAGCAAAAATCATTCTTCAATATATAAAAGAAGAAATATATATATATATATATATATATATAATTTACTGAGTATATAGTGTATGTATAGGTGTTGTAGTTCATCTGAAATGATGAACTAGCCCTCTGCTTCTCCGCCTGATTTTGCAGCAAAATTTATTTTAGGGTTTGTGCCTCGATCCGTTTTTCAAAAATCAGTGTTGTTTTTGAACTTTTGATGCTTGAGATTTGAGATTTGAGAAGAGCTGAGGAATTTTGGCGTTGTTAAGGATGAAGCGAGGGAAGCTGGACTCACTGATCTCGGTGAGTCGGCTCAGATCGATTCAAGTGTTGATGGGGCTACTGTTTCTGTATCTGGTGCTAATGAGCTTCGAAATACCTCTGGTTTTCAGGAGTGGAGTCGGATTGGACTCGCCGGAGCTCCCGTCTCGGTCTCTGAGCTCGCTGCCGGTCCATCTCCGGAGGGAAAATTCGGTTTCTCGGCTTCCGACTAGGGCGACGCGTACACAGGAGGTAACGCCGAGGAGATTGGGGGAGTATAGGAAGGTTTCGGGTTTGGTGTTCGACGAGAGCTCGTTTGATAGTATCGACAAGGACGAGTTCTCGGAGCTCCATAAAGTGGTTAGAGACGCGTTCGTGGCGGGGAAGAAGCTCTTTGAGGAGATTGAATCCGGGAAAGTTCGGAGCGAGTTGGAGAATCGGACTCAGAGTGTGAACGAGTCGTGCCCTAACTCGGTGGTTTTGACCGGGCAGGAGTTTGTGGAGAGGAATAGACTGATGGTGATTCCGTGTGGACTGACCTTAGGCTCGCACGTGACGGTGGTAGGGACACCGCGGTGGGCCCACTCCGAGAAGGATTCCAGGATTGCGGCTGCCAAGGATGGGGAGGAGACTGTGATGGTGTCACAGTTCATGATGGAGCTTCAGGGATTGAAGACAGTGGACGGTGAGGATCCTCCCAGGATACTGCATCTTAATCCGCGGTTGAAAGGGGATTGGAGTGGTAGGCCAGTGATTGAGCAGAACACGTGTTATAGGATGCAATGGGGAGCTGCAATGAGGTGTGATGGCCTGAAATCCAAGTCTGATGAAGAGACTGGTAAGCATTTTCTTGTTTGTTTGGTAGAATGTGGTGACTGATTTTGATGTGAAGGTGAGTCTCTTGAGAGACCATCTTCTGCCCGTGAAACTCTCTTATGGATCCTTATATGTGTTTTACCGTCTTATGGATCTTATGTGATACCTGTAGTGTCAATATGAAAATGTAATGCTTACCCTGAAAACTCTAATACTAATTAGGAATAAATTGTCAGAGAAATATAATACTTTTGAGAAAAAATATAATACATTATTACATTTAAATCAAATGTAATATTTAGGGATTGAACAACTTATGAGAAGAAGTGTTAATACTAATCCAGGAAAAGTGTAATGCTAATCATAGATTGATTGATTGATTGTTACTTGTGATAGAAAATGTAATACTTATAATGAAAAATATGATATTTTTGATGAAAAATGTAATCTTTTTAAATGAAAATGTAATATTAGGGGTTGACAAGGTACTTATAAGGAAAATTGTAATACTTATGAAAAACCCGACTAGTGAGACGGTCTCATTATCTCATAGGAGATTTTGCCTTGATCTAAACGTTGCCTTTTTCCTTTTTGTAGTAAAGATTTAATAATTCTTCATGTTTTTGCACTTTCTGAAGCATGTTGAACTTGTGTGATTTATTGATAAGTTATTTCACTGGCTCATCTCACTAAGCATATATGTTAAATGTTGTTAACTAATTTAGTGGAACTCAATAGTTGAACCACTGTGGAGGCAACTATCATTATTGGGAAGTGATGTTAATGTCATATCATTCAGGTGTTGCAAGAGTATGTTTCTATTACACTCTAACCATTTTTGGAAGGCGCTAATGTAATTTTTAATTGTATATCAACTGATAGGTGTGGTTTTAGGCTGTTTGAAGTTAATATCTTTTCGGTGTTTCTTGCTATGTTTTTATTACATTGTAATTGTTAACTTCAGTTGCCACGAACTCGAAAAAGTTTGATGATCATCCTATAGCATGAGCAGTATTTCATATGTATGTGTAATGATGTATGCAATTATTATTATATACGGGTGATGCCTGACTTGAAGAAGTTTGGTAATCACTCTATTTTGAGCAGTATCTGTATGCTTATTTCCATATTTCATTTCATTCGTGTACATTTCTAATTTTCTGGACTATACAAAGTTGATGGGCAGGTGAAATGTGAGAAGTGGATTCGTGATGATGATAATCACTCTGAAGAATCGAAGGCAACATGGTGGTTAAAGAGGCTGATTGGAAGGACAAAGAAGAAGGTGTCAATTGACTGGCCATACCCATTTGCGGAGAACAAGTTGTTTGTATTGACAGTTAGTGCGGGTTTGGAAGGCTATCATATCCACGTAGATGGGAGGCATATTTCTTCTTTCCCCTATCGCACTGTAAGCACTCTACTAATGCCCTTGACGGTGGAGTTGAAATAAATAGATATGTCAAAAAATGTTTGTTATTGTTGCCAGGGGTTTACGCTAGAAGATGCAACAGGATTATCACTGAAGGGGGATGTTGACGTGCATTCTATATTTGCTGCTTCCTTACCCTCAACACATCCAAGTTATGCTCCTCAGAGGCACTTGGAAATGTTGCCCAGGTGGCGAGCCCCGCCTCTTCCTATTGAACCTGTGGAACTCTTTATTGGAATCCTTTCTGCTGGCAATCATTTTGCTGAGCGGATGGCGGTGAGAAAATCATGGATGCAACATGGATCTATTAGGTCATTGAAGGTTGTGGCCCGTTTTTTTGTAGCAATGGTAAGAAGTGGCATATTTAAGCAGTCTATATTAATGAAAAAATCGAGTCACCATGGCCGCGGTATATACTTATGTTCTTAACATGTGAACTTTGCAGCATGGAAGAAAGGAAATAAATGCGGAACTCATGAAGGAAGCAGAATTTTTTGGTGATATTGTTATAGTGCCTTACATGGATAATTATGATCTCGTGGTATTGAAGACTGTGGCAATCTGCGAATATGGGGTGAGTCACCATAAGACTTTATTTTTTCAGCTTCCATGTCCTTTTCTGGACTTCCCACCATCTAATAAACTTTCAAGTTTTCATGTCATCTTGCAGTCTTTCTGACCTCTCAGGAGTTTTGCAGGTCCGTACAGTCGCTTCAAAGTATATAATGAAGTGTGACGATGACACATTTGTACGGATAGATGCTGTCATGAATGAAGTTAAGAAAATTCGTCATGGCAGAAGCCTGTATATTGGAAACATCAATTACTACCATAAGCCACTGCGAAATGGTAAATGGGCAGTCACCTATGAGGTATGCACTTATTCCTTCTCTATTTTTGATCCCCTGGATGATTGGCCAACTTCTATGTGTGCATGTGTTTTTTTCCTGATTTTTAAAAAAGTATATTCTCCTTCCAAGTTCGACTCTCACCGGGAGCATTCTATTGGCCTTCTTGTTTTGAATTGGGTAAGCTATGGACGACCTAGGTTGGTTTACTTCCTTGTGGTCCTTTGCTGGCTAGGGTTACAAAGCGGGATTTACTTAATGCACACTCTCGGGTAGTGGCTGCAGGTTTCTCTCGTGATCCAAAAAAATGCATATTAACCCCTCTCTCTCACTATCTATGGGCCTTCTTTTTCCCTTTCAAATAAAGACAAGCTAAAATTGTGTCTATCTCAAATTAGATAAAGATGAAGTCTTGTTAGTTTATTGTTTCTTTTCTTAATTGAGTTCAAGTGCTACAGTTTGCTTGTGATTAGTTTCTTATCATGTTCGAGTTCAGAAGTTAACTGTCCCTACGGACAAATTGACGTCATTGTTAAATTTTTTTCTCTTGCACTCACTACTATCATTATTCTTTTGGTACATGTGAGTGGGCTGGAGGTTGTATTTGAATCCTCCTACGTAGAGTTACACGCTCATGCCCGCTATACTTCAATGGTTTTGTCTAAATGTTTTTCTCTACAGAACTGTAAATATTTGCTGAATGGCACAAATTGCTTTATCGGTGCCTGGGAGTTTACCCTAAATTCGCCTGTTTATCACCTCACTTTTGTTCTTGGGAGTTGCAGGAATGGCCAGAAGAAGATTATCCACCCTACGCGAATGGGCCTGGTTATGTCATCTCGTCTGATGTTGCGGAGTCCATCGTCTCTGATTTTGAGCAACATAAGTTGAGGGTATGATATCTTTTACTTGTATCAATTCCCTCTTTTCTCCCCTCGCCCCTCTTTGATTGTACTTCTATATCTGCATGTTTGTCCATCCCGCAAAGCATGAAAATTATGAAGGCACTACTGTTTAAATCTTTGTAACACGAAAATGGGAAATAGGGAAACATAGGATACAAAATGCTAGTGAAATTACAAGTATAAAAAGGAAAATGCTTCTTACCCCTCCTGATGTGGCTACCATTGATTGGGTGTCCATGAATTGGCTAACCCCACTACTAATTAAAAATGAAATTTAGTAACCAATTAAATGATGCCTCATCACGAGGGATGGATTGGAGGGGAAAAATAGGAGGGGTATCTAGCATTATTCATAAAGAAATATAGGGAAAAGGGTCAAATAGGCCCATAAGCTTTACTCGAAAAGTCAATTAGGCCCCTAAACTTTCAAAAGTTGCAATTAAACCCATAAATATGTTATTTTGGGCTTCAATGCACCAAAATAACATGTTTATGAGTTTAATTGCAACTTTTGAAAGTTTAAAGGCCTAATTGATTTTTCAAGTAAAGTTTAGGGGCCTATTTGACATTTTTCCCAAAAATATAAGCACGTATTTGCAAATATTTTTTCTTTAAATATGCATAAATATTACTCCGTAATTCTTTACTAGTTTCTGAAATGATTTATGGAGTTTCTGCAAATTCTTGAGAGGAAACATTTTTGAAACGTGGAAACGCTCACCCTTGAGGGTTTCTGTGGGAAAAAAAAGAGGAGATCCTTTAACACGTTTGACATGCTGCAGTTGTTCAAAATGGAGGATGTGAGCATGGGAATGTGGGTAGAGAAGTTCAACAATTCGAGGTCAGTGGAGTATGTTCACAGCTTGAAGTTCTGCCAGTTTGGATGCATCGAAGACTATTACACCGCGCACTATCAATCTCCGAAGCAAATGATCTGCCTTTGGGGAAAACTGCAAAGCCAAGGGAAAGCCCACTGCTGCAACGTAAGATGACAGTGGCTTGCTTACCTCCATCATGGCAAAGACGATGGCGCACAGACATTATTTACATGGGACTTTGAAGAGGAAACGAGGGGAAAATTCTGTGCGCTTGTACATATAGTTTGAGCTCGTTAGCGCCCGCCTTAGTGACATTGTTTACCCGCTAAATTCTTTCATTACTTGCTTCACATCAGCTGGGGCCATATTCTGTTGTTATCATTGCCTAGTTGATTCTGGGAATATGTTCTATGCCTAGTTGATCCTGGGAATATGTTCTTGAGACTGTATGGTGGGACTCTTTTTTTTTTTTTTTTTTTTTTGTTGTTGTTGAGAATTTTCAGTTTGTGTAATCTTTTAGTCTGGACAGTAGAGGAGAGCAGAATGAAGTAAAATTTAAAATTGATATTGCAGCTGTAAAGCTCATAGCTTTTGGTTTGGTTGTTTGGTCAGTCCACTTGCATTGAACACCAACATAAAAGTCACCCAAATGGGGCGATAGAGTGTGTGAAACATGATTTTTGTATTAAAATATTACGGAGTATAAATTTACTTTTTGTCTATACTCTTGATAAAGCTCCGCGTATTACTTCGTATTATACAAGATCGAAATTTACTTATAATCTTGAATAGTGACTGTCAATTTCTCGTCATTAAAAAAACATGAAAAGTCTCCTATCCAACTTAAAAACATCTACTCGAGTACTATATATGCTTCTTTAATTAAAACTTAAAAGACTATAATTATCAACAACACTATTCTATCGGAAAGGGAAAGATGTTTGGGAACTTTCGATCAGGAAAGTCCGGAGGATTCGAATATTTTGAGGGAAAAAAATTCCAAAGCTTTGCACACCACCCCTTGTCTAAAAGTTCAGATAAAGAAAGCATTATATTCATCATGATCAAAATGATTCTTCTTCACAAAGTGGTGGTGCTCAAAACAAGGTACATATTCCTACCAACTCGATCTAATATATATTTCTTACTTTTGTCCAATATGATTCCTCAATTTTTATGTTTTTTTTTTAAACATGTTCTCTGGGTCATGGTGTTTAGTGGCCTATTAATGGTATTTAGATATACCATTGGTCTTGTTTAAGACTAGCAAATATAAGACACATGTAATGATGTAAGGTAAACTGTTTAGTTTTGTTGATGGTATATTGTTATAAAATTTAAGGTAATGCATGACACATGTAATTGGTCGAGTAAGGGCATTGTTGAGCATCAGCTTGGTTTTCAATTTGGTAACAGAGTAAATCTATGCAAGAGACTATATGTCCATGTGTAGCTTGGCTTGTCAACAAAAGTAATCGGTCTGCACACATGAAAAATCTGTTGAATATCGTGTGTATATATATAATAAAGGTACAGTCTAACTATTAACTTAAACTATTAGTTGAAATGAAACACATCTTTTAATTATAATTAAGATGATACGCTTGTACACAATATATACACTTAAGTTGCACAAGCTAGCTAGAAGAGTACTAACCTACCAAAGAATTAAGAAATAAACTCTAATAAAGACTACGTATAGACTTGACATGACATTGCATCATCAACTAACATATCACATGCCTTCTCGTAATCTCATCTAGTCAATTAATTTTCATTTTCTTGCTTGTGACTCTAGCTGGCAAAAAACCACAATATCATAGATCACATGATCAACTCAAACCAAGAAGAACATATAGTCGCTCAAATTTGAAATCTTGTGGTTACTAAACTAATTTAACAGTCCAATTAATATAGTTGAGTTGTGCCAAATATTTATTAATTTTAAACTATGAATTTGATTATGCTACTCATCAAGCCTCAACATTTGTGTAGTGGAAGTGTAGTGCTCTCAAAGGGGACCAATTCTTCATGACAGGACCATTTATTATATTCTAAGACCATTTCTTTGTATTAATATGTTAATCAAGATGACGATTATTCTGGACAAAATATTGTAGTTTAGTAATATAAATGTAAGACTTTCTATAAAAAAAAATTCATGGCTTCTGGAATTATATGGCAATGATGCATTTGACATCATAATATTCTTTGCACTTGAATAATTTCAACAATTAACAATCAAAACCCAACAATTTTCATTCCCATCCATCTCTTCTTTTTCATGATTATGCCACATTGTATTCACAATTTGCAGCATTTAAACAAAAGATTCCCATCAAGCTGATAATAATGTTAGAACACTGAAATCTGCAGGTTGAAACTTCTTGTTGGTCACAGCACTTTCAATTCAGCAGCCTACATCAAGGCAAATAGAATGAACAATCCCAAGATCTCAACCAGCAAAAACCCTGTAAACAAAACAAGTGAATCCCTAGATATTAGTGTTGCGAATAAGGATAATGACGGGTTTCACCTAAAATACACATCTAAGTAGCGATTGTACGCTTTCACGTAAATAAAAAAATAAGGATGAGTATAGCCTTAGCTTGGTAATAGTTTAAATTCTTAGTAAGAACTTGCATATATTTAGAAGGGTAAAATGGTAAATTATTGAAATGGGCTTTGACTATAGTGTTTTTAACACTTTGGTCATCAACCGATCTCCAATGTCATCCAACAATGTCATTGACTATGAATTTGTACCTATTTTAGTCCTATGATCTGGGACGGTTAAAATAGGTACAAATTTGAAATAGCACCTTTGAATGATTAAGACATGCATAAATTTGATCATCAAGTACATTATTAGAAGAAATTGGGAATCGAGAATCAGAGTCGTGAAATCACCATATACGAAAACACAATTTCAACAATTTACTCTATTTAAAAGGGCACATTACTAAAATTGTGTTTTAACTGTAGTGATTTTACCTCTTTTAATCTAATAATGACCTTACCTATCAAATTTGTATCTATTTTTGTCCTCCCGAAGACTAAAATAGGCACAAACTCGGACAAAACAATACGTCAATACCTCCAAAAGTCTAAAATATGTATAAATTTAATAGTCACAATATTATTATTATTATTTCTTTTGTAGGCTACCAGATGTCCCGAGTATACCTAACTATAGGAGGCACATTTAAGTCCATATTATATTCAAACTAATTCCCGTTCGAATTAGACCGGTCCAATTAAGAGGCAAGGTGCTGACCAAATTGATTTTCGATAAAATTAAAAGTCAAGAACCAGTTAGAATTAGTCCAGAGATCATTTCCATAATTTACTCTATCTATCTAGAATACAATGCAGGAAAATGCAGAGTTTTTGTGATTGTACCTGTCTTCCTCCATGGGAGAACTCTGAAGCTACCACTCCAATTACCCAGGAAGCAATCCGTGGTGGTGTTAAACCCAGAAGGACAATTACACGAAAAGGATTTGTAGGGCCCAGAGTAGCCACACACGCCATTGCTCCTCTCGCAGCGCGCACACAACTCCGGGAAATCATTGTTGAAGTTGAACTTATACTTGAGCGCTATCCCATACTTCCACGCCTGCGGATTATTGCCCTCTTCGCCGCCGTTGAAGCTGTACATGGCGGAGTACGACGCGCACTGCAGCTTCTGCAGGTCCATCTCGAACGCCGGCCCGAGGTCCACCGGCGTGTAGACGCAGCACGTCGAGACCGGGAGGTTCAGGCGGCTCATCGCCTCGCACGAGTAGAGAATGCTGCACACTGGCGCACCCTGCCAGTAGCAAATAGAGCTTTCGATAAATTATTCATGTTCTAATTTAGCGATCATTTATAACAAACATAAATATACAAATTTCAGTGTTCGTTTAATAAAATAAAGCATGAGCGTTTGTGTTGAGCAAAAAGGTAAGTCCTGGTTGAAAATTGCTGGGTCCGAGGGCCTGACTGGCCCAATTTAACTTTTAAAAATGTAGCCATAGACTATACAAGTATAAGAAAATAAAGTTGTTAAAGATCCTGTAACATGTATAAGGAAAGTTGTAGTTTTGGGCTGTTGTGTAAGATTGTGAAGCTAATAATTTGTATGCTCATTTGTTAAGAACTCGTGAACGAATTCGTGTTTATAGAAATTTGAAAAATATTTCTTGTTCTCAAAAAAAAAAAAAAAAAAAAAAAAACTAAAACACTGGTGTATAATAATAATAATAATCATAAGGGTAAAATAGTAATTTACTATGGAATTACAAGAAATATTAGTACAGTTTTTTTTTTTTTTTTTTTTTTTTTAATTTTTTTTTTTTTTAAAAAAAAAAAAAAAAAAAAAAACTAAAACACTGGTGTATAATAATAATAATAATCATAAGGGTAAAATAGTAATTTACTATGGAATTACAAGAAATATTAGTACAGTTTTTTTTTTTTTTTTTTTTTTTTTAATTTTTTTTTTTTTTAAAAAAAAAAAAAAAAAAAAAAACTAAAACACTGGTGTATAATAATAATAATAATCATAAGGGTAAAATAGTAATTTACTATGGAATTACAAGAAATATTAGTACAGTTTTTTTTTTTTTTTTTTTTTTTTTAATTTTTTTTTTTTTTAAAAAAAAAAAAAAAAAAAAAAACTAAAACACTGGTGTATAATAATAATAATAATCATAAGGGTAAAATAGTAATTTACTATGGAATTACAAGAAATATTAGTACAGTTTTTTTTTTTTTTTTTTTTTTTTTAATTTTTTTTTTTTTTAAAAAAAAAAAAAAAAAAAAAAACTAAAACACTGGTGTATAATAATAATAATAATCATAAGGGTAAAATAGTAATTTACTATGGAATTACAAGAAATATTAGTACAGTTTTTTTTTTTTTTTTTTTTTTTTTAATTTTTTTTTTTTTTAAAAAAAAAAAAAAAAAAAAAAACTAAAACACTGGTGTATAATAATAATAATAATCATAAGGGTAAAATAGTAATTTACTATGGAATTACAAGAAATATTAGTACAGTTTTTTTTTTTTTTTTTTTTTTTTTAATTTTTTTTTTTTTTAAAAAAAAAAAAAAAAAAAAAAACTAAAACACTGGTGTATAATAATAATAATAATCATAAGGGTAAAATAGTAATTTACTATGGAATTACAAGAAATATTAGTACAGTTTTTTTTTTTTTTTTTTTTTTTTTAATTTTTTTTTTTTTTAAAAAAAAAAAAAAAAAAAAAAACTAAAACACTGGTGTATAATAATAATAATAATCATAAGGGTAAAATAGTAATTTACTATGGAATTACAAGAAATATTAGTACAGTTTTTTTTTTTTTTTTTTTTTTTTTAATTTTTTTTTTTTTTAAAAAAAAAAAAAAAAAAAAAAACTAAAACACTGGTGTATAATAATAATAATAATCATAAGGGTAAAATAGTAATTTACTATGGAATTACAAGAAATATTAGTACAGTTTTTTTTTTTTTTTTTTTTTTTTTAATTTTTTTTTTTTTTAAAAAAAAAAAAAAAAAAAAAAACTGTACTAATATTTCTTGTAATTCCATAGTAAATTACTATTTTACCCTTATGATTATTATTATTATTATACACCAGTGTTTTAGTTTTTTTTTTTTTTTTTTTTTTTTGAAAGATAACGAGTTAATTCATTAAAGCACAAAGCGAAATGATACAACAAGATTCGATAGAATGGTAAACCATTCTCTTACAATCTGACATAGAAACAATTTTCCTACTATGCTACGGAGAACTTGGTTTGCAGATTGTTTAGCAAATTGAAAGCTAATAAAGACCTGACCAAACATAAGTATGATTAACTTTTTCACCTTTTTCTATTCTGTAATTTTTAATTATTCTATTAAGGTCTACCAAACAATATAATTACTATTTTACCCTTCCGGCCAACCGTCATATTATGTTTGTTTAATAATGTTCATGAATAGGCTCGTTGCCTTAGTTTACGGTCCTACCTGGGAGTCGCACATCGGGAAAGAGGAGTTGGCGCCGCCGGCGGACTTATAGATGGGGGAGGAGGCGTCGGCGGAGCAGCCGAGCAGGGCGAAAATGGTATCATCGCGGAAGGCGAAGGGCGCGTTCGAGTCAAGACTAAAGCCGCGGCTGGGCTGCGTGCAGGAGCACGTGGAGAGCGTGGGATCGGAGATGAAAATGGAGTGGTGGTTGTAGTCTATGGCGGTGACGGGGTAGCAGCCGGTGTGGGTGGCGAAGGTGAGCTGCTGGTTGTTGGTGCAGGTGACGTAGGGCTGGAACCGCGGGTCGCCGCAGCCCGGGGCGGTGCCGAAGGGGTATTTTAGGGTCATGGGACCGCAGGTTTTGGGGCAGATTTGGGCGGAGGTCGGAGATGGGAGAAGGGCGAGGAGGATGAGGGCGGCGGAGAAAGAGTTGAGGAGCTTCATTGTAGGTGGGTGAGGGGAATGGGAGGAGGAAAGAGAGGAGATGTTGGAGAGTATAGTGGTTGATATATATTAGTGATGACTAGAAGATTGTCTATGGAAAAGTTTTTGTTCCGTGTTGAGGATCGAACTTTGGTCTGTTCTCTAAATTAGTGAGATAAGGTTGTGCAAGTCATACCGTTTACTTTTTTGTGATATAATAACTTGTTTACTATTTTTTTCATGACTCGGTAAACTTACTGTTATTCACAATTGCAGTAGGCACTAGAGACTAATCATGTAGACTAGCGCCTAAGGCCTAGACAATGCATTGGTTGTGCACTATATATATACCTACTTGACTGAGTTAACTCGGTCGAATTGTTCGAGTTAACTCTGCCAATTTGGTCAAGTTAGGCGCCTAGGCGTTCGGCATCCTAGACGGTCCCCCTAGGGGCTTATTCGCCTCGGCCTAGGTGCGCTTAGGGTCTAGGTTGATTTTTGCAACAATGTCGTTATTATCCCGAAAAAGTGGGCACTAAAATTTTATATTATGATCTTAATTGGTAAAGGAATATAAGAAAATAAATTAGCCTAGTTTGTTCATGCAGCCACAATTACTAGAGGATATATCAATTCACATTTATATTTTATGTGTATATTATCATGTTATAAAGTTTTAGGTTAAGTGTTATCTTAAGTAAGTCTTATGGTAAGAGTCAAATTTTAATGAGTCTCTTGCGGGAATATATACTGCTACGATTGCAAGCTTCTAATGAGGCTGGAATGTATAATTTAAAGTTTTGATCTCAAATCTTTAATTACAATTTGTGTAAAGTCTTGAGGTTATCATTGATCCTTTTTATATCGAGTATATGACAAATGTATGAGTCAACTCAAGTCTAGTTGTATTTTTTAAAATTAAATTACAAATTGACTATAATTACACTTAAATAACAATTTAATAATAAACCTAAGAAATGGACAAAAGTAAAACAATTAAATGTAATCTTAAAAATGGCAATACGAATCCCTGACTAAGTAAGTGGAACATGATTCTCGTACTAAAAAGTTATGAATTCAATTCTTGTTAATATCATCTTTATTGAACCCATTGTACATGATCTTTCTAGTGTGATTTGCCTCTTTTGTGTGATTCGGAAGCTACTATATATGAATGAGGTTTATCTAGTGCACAACTACCACTCCAGGTAGCGGTTGCATGTTTATCTTATCACTCCGAAAATGACAATACAATTTTTTTAACGGAAACACTCTATTTTTATTTGCTCCACATGAATTGGTTAATCCTATGAATTAACAAGACTTCACATAATAATTAAATATAAAAATTATGTAGTGAATATTATATATGTGGTGATTTTTGTAGAAGAGCATTGCATGACTACTTCAATAAAGTTTACATATTTAAATAGGGGATAAAAAAAAAGAATATAATGATAAGGAAAATTAAATCTTATGTATGTTGTGAAAGCAATAAAGTAAAGAGAAAACCAAATTAAAAAGAAAAGAAGAATAAGTTTAACTCATAAACACACACACACACAATAAAATGGAAAAATCACATATAGTCATGGAAGAGAAAAACTAGAGTAATGGCCACAAAAATAGTTACATTTACAACATTATCTTAATTATTATTTTATTATTTTAGTTAACGATGATACCAATGATTATGCCACCTAATGCCACTATATTCAATGGAAAGGCATCTTTTAACTTCATGCATTTAATTTGTTAAGGATTAATGTCATGTTATTTATCATCTAATAAATTAAAGAAAAAAGGAAGATGCATTTAGTCCACCCATTGGATAATTTATTGTATTATTAGGTTAAAACTTTACCACATATTTTATAATAATAGGGTGACTTTACATTTTTATCTATATAGTTTAATCACAAGGGAATGAAGAAACACAATTACATATAAAGAGTGTAGAAAACTTACTATAAGACACTAGTTAAAAGTATAACAATATATTATGGGTTGTGAATATATGGGACAAGGCACAAGTGTTATTAAATGATTGAATTAGAGAATGATTCTAAGGTGGTTACTAAAAAGATCAAACAAGAAGGCAATCATAGAGATTTGTATTCCTAGATTGCATTTCAATCTCAAGGGCTCCCATGATCCCTATTTAGAATCTTGATGGGGTAAATTAATCGCGAGACTTGCATTTCTATTATCTTGAAACAAATAAGAGAGGTCACATATTTACACAAATGATAATATTTTTGTACAAATTAGTATGTTACTCATGCGATGTACATATTAAAATTTTGAATTAATGTATGTTATTAAATTTTTTTTTTTTGAAAATGTATGTTATTAAATTAATGTATGTTATTAAATTTTATAGATATAAAGTAACACACACATAGAAGTCCTGTTAATTGTAATTCATGACTTTCAAAACTGTTAATTGGATACCTTGACTATGCAATTTGTATCAATTTTGGTCACATCGACCAAATTACCGGTCAAATGTGATCGGAATCACTTAACTACACACTTAATGCTCAATCTTAGGGACAAAATAGTCTTTTAAATTGTTTAGTCAAGATGACTTGTTCCCGTCAAAGAAGCTCGAAGCCTGAGGTCGTCACCGCCCTTATGTCGAAACTGCTGCCCTTGTTCTACGTACAACAAGCTCGACGTAGCAGATCTGAAACTCGAAGAATGAAGTCGTTTCCACTGCATCGAAGAAGGTTGAAGGTTGAAGCTCTCCGTATTTACGTTCGCCGCAGGTTGAAGCTTGCACGTACGTTCGCCGCAGTTCCGAGGGAAGAAGAAAGAATGAGGATGAAGTAGCTCAAGGAGAATGGATAAGCTTAAAAATCTAACAATGAAGAAACAAACTAAGACTTAGATAAATTTTTACAAGTTTTTAAGATCTCGCAAAAGAAAATGGAGTCTGGTGAGTTTTGGGCTTAGAAACTTGAATCATAACCCCGACAGGGGCTATTATGGACAGCGGATCCCAAAATAGCCCTTCATGGGATTTGATCCCAACCAGGGAAAAGCGACCTCTGGGAGACCGGAAGGGAGGAAATTGACTTTGGTCAAGTCTCACTTTCCCAATTCAAACTAAATGACGCTTTTGCCCCTTTCATTTGAGATTAATTGGTGAGTTAATTTATTTCGGTCACGTTTGGCCGGTATGACCAAAATTGATAAAATTACATAATCAATGTATGCTTACAATTTTGGAAGTCGTGGATTGCAATTAATAGGACCCTTATAGTCATTGACCAAAATGACAATTTGCTCTATAGGTATATATATATTAAATGGACCATTGGACCAATAGTCCAATACTGGCCTAACGGCCCAGTCCCCAAGCTGCCAATCAGCCATAGCCCATACATAATACACCATAACCCAATCCAAAATTCAATTATATTCCCTACCCTAAATCCCTAATCGGCTTCAGCTTCTCCGATGCCGACGCCCGGCGATTAACACAATAACACAGTTTTCCACTCTCCTTCACGGCCTCCGGCAGTCCGACCGACGACCTCGATCCTCTCGGCTCTCACCTCACCTCAGCCTCTCCCGGTATCCCCTTAGCCACTCAGCCATCTGCTGCTCTGCGCCTGTCAGTAAGAAAAGGTAAATTTGTATACTATTTGATTGCCTTAAATTGAGTTATTGATTACAGGGGAATGAGGAGTGGTGATAGGTTTTGATTCAATGCTGGTCTACTCTTAGCTAATTGTTCGTTAGGGATATTACTGTTCTTCTAAGCTTTTGCTATGGAGTTGTGATTATAAAATATGAAATAGCTAACTGTAATATAATGCATCAATAATGAACAAAAAAAAATTAAGATTTTAGTTTTCATTATATACCTAAGAGCATGCTTTTATAATAAGATTATACACTAACAGTATATGAGGTTGTGTCTTTACATTTGCTATTGCTGACCTCAGTCCTTACCATCTTCAATTCATGTATTTGTATTTGTATCTTCATCTTCATCTATGAATGGACCGGCAATATCTTCTCATTATACATATTAAATTGCATTATATATATTCTAATTTCTTTGTTATTTAATCTAAATTATTGTATACATATATAAATTAATTTCAACTTATTTTACAATAACATTACAATTTATGTCTCTCTGAGAAAAAAATGAATTTGAATTTTAACATCCACAAAATTGATGAAAAAGATTTTCTAACAAAAGATTTGCCAAGGTTCACATTGTTCACTTTACTAATCTTTTAAAAAAAATCATATTCTGTATAAAGTTGTGTTCGAATTTTCTTTTGCTTAAACTTACAGTTGGAAAGATTGGATTTGTTTGTTTTCATCAGGACTAATGGCGGGGAAAGTAGTAAAGTCTATAGCAAAAGCTGTTTCTGAGTACCAATACCCGCTGCAAGATAAGTTGGCAAAATACAAGAATGAGCTCTCAAAGGGAGTTTGGGGTTATTGGGAACTTGGAGCGTGGAAGCCTCTGGGCATCAGTGCTCGTAGGCGAGCCCAACTGCGCAAAGAAGTTCTACTTGCTGGACAAGATTGGCCGTACGATCCAGAAAGGAAGGAAATGCGAAAGAAGCAGAAAGGGCATAAATGTGACAGAATCGCAGCGGAGAAGCGCGCAAAGACAGCTGAACTAATGCAGCAAATGCCTAAAATGTTGGCAGATTATAGGAAGAGAAGATGGGAGAGAAAGATGAAAGCCGAGGAAGATGCTGCTAGAAAAGCAGTCCAAGAGTAAAGCTCAGATCATTTTGTTTTTTGGGGAGGAGGGAGGAGGGGGTACCCAAAACACACAGAAGCTCGAACGTCCCTCCTCCAATTGGCTAATAATCTCCCATGGCGGTTCTTGAAGCTAGATCCAATTGCACTTTTACTAGGGTCCATCTTGGCAAGCCAATCAGCAATAGTGTTAGAACCACGGGGAGAATGGTTAATCTTCACCTCCCAATCCTGAAGGATCCAGTCCTAACAAGCTCGAATAATGTTCCCACAGGGACCTTGCGGATCTGGTCCCTATTTAAAGCTCAGATCATTTATAGTTGATGAAAGATGAACCTATTTTGGATTGCTTTCCTCAGGAATTGCATATTTGAATGATCTTTTTTGCATCTTGTTTGGTGATAAGTAATTACTCCCTCCATCCCAAAAATATTGTTTGTTTTTATCATGGCTTCATTCAATAGTAATAATAGAGTGCAATGTCATGTGGGATAGACAATATAGAAGTTAGCATTGGCAATGAATTATAGTGCATGAGATCAAATGTGTGTGTGTGTGTGTGTGTATATATATATATATATATATATATATATATATATATTAACTTCACATGTTTCTATTGGGAGTTTTGGCTGTGTTATAAGTGCTGTTGTCTTTTACACTTGTCTATGTCATGTACATTTAAGAAGAAAAGAAGGAAAAATAGGTATGAATGTATGATGTTAAAGGTCTAGTTTTTTGTTTGCAGAAGAGATGCTCGTGTTGACTTTTTTGAGCCAGAAAAGCCTGCAATCTGGGAAGAGTTACATTCACACTTGTTGACTTAGGGTTGGTTGAGTGAAAGCGATCATGTTCATATTTCTCGCCTGACGTGACAATACAGATCATATACTTTGATTAATGAAAAAATCTGTCATTTTTATTTTAATGGGCATTTTGAGCCAACTACTCGACCTTAGTGGATATTTTTTGTTAGACCGCAAGTTGGTCTAAAGACTTTAATTATAGGAAACACTGACTATTGACTATATTGGTATGAAAGTGCACCACTACTCACGCAAACCAAAGTGATTAATATAATCTAATTTATTGATAAATCAGTCGAAATATTTCTGCATAGTACTTCATCATTGTATGAGAAGAAACAAACAAGGAAACGATATGAAATTCTCCGCAATTGGCTCAATCTGAAGATGACGATAGCCCATAGGCAATGCAATGCCAACTGTGCCGACCAGTCTTTCCATAATTCCTATAAATTTTTGTCTGTATTAAAAAATATACCTATTTCGGGATTATAACGATTTTGGTATTAATTAAAAATTTGAAAGCTTTTACCATTTTTGAGATTTCTTACCATTTTATAAATTTTAATACTGCTCCATTTCGATCTCATCCATTGTATATAAATACATTCTATATGACCATACAAAACCCATCAACTTCACAACCCCAACTAAGGTTAACCATTTCATTGGTTTTTGCAGATCATCGTCACTTTCATGGCTGCAACAACCGGGGAAGTTAAGGTTTTGGGAACATGGTGGAGCCCTTTCGCGCTACGCACCATGATTGCTCTCAACCTTAAGTCTGTCGGTTATGAGTTGATTGAGGAGACGTTTGTACCTAAGAGTGAACTTCTCCTTAAACTAAACCCGGTTTTCAAGAAAATCCCAGTTCTCATCCATAACGATAAGCCCATTTCCGAGTCTCTCATCACTGTTCAGTACATCAATGATGTTTGGACTTCTGGGCCTTCCATTGTTCCCACCGATCCTTATGATCGTGCCATCGCTAGCTTTTGGTCATGTTATATTGATGATCAGGTATTGCATTTTTTTGTGCGTGTGTTTCTTTAATTAAATATGGTTTGGCAAGTAATAACAAGTGAATGTGAGATGTGTTGATGTCTTATTAAAATTAAGTGGTCAATCGTTTTCTAAAGTTAGTACTCCAACAATAGAGTGGATATTTGATTCCAACATGACTAGTTCAGTTGGTTACAGGGGTAAAGCTTAAGAACCCGGGATCAGTCTCGCTAGCTGTAGTGAGGGGCTCGTCGTGCGCAGTAAGCGGTCCAGCCAGATACTCTAACGTTGGGTGCCCTTAGGGTACATCTTGGAGCTATGGCTCTCCATACTATTACCATTAAGTATTTATCCTGAACTTGAGCGTCACAAATCGTGTCGCTTCTCCCTTCTAAAACCCTTGTTAAGGATGGAGCGGATGATGGTCTCCCGGGCCTAGGGCGGCCATCGTGCAATTGTGTCCCCCCTCCTAGACATTGAATCTAAAAGTTAGTTGTTCGGATTTTGGTTTGGGTTGATTTGCCCAAATAATGTCATGGTGTACATAAAACTAGGAAAAATATAACATTATAGGATGAGTAATACAAAAAGAATCCTATATTTATATATGTTTCTAGTTTTTGATACAATTCTTGATTTATTGGTGCAGTTGGTCTCAAATTTGCGTGCAATATCGGCTGCGGCGGGTGATTTGGAAGCCAAGAAGGCTGCAATAGACAAGCTAGTTGAAGGGCTAGTGTTGTTGGAGGAAGCCTTCAAGAGCATAAGCAATGACAAGAAGTTCTTTGGTGGAGACACCATAGGAAACTTGGACATTGCATTGGGCAGCTTCATAGGATGGTTTAAGGTTGTGGAGGCGTTTAATGATGGCGTCAAATTGTTTGATGAAACTAAGGTTCCCGGTTTGGTGAAATGGGCTGAAGATTTCGTTGATGATAGTGCGGTTAAGGATGTGTTCCCTGTTATTGACAAGTTGGTTGAGTTTGCAAGGGTGTTCTTGAGCAAAACAACACAATCTTCTTAGGTTGTTGTTTGGTTCTTTGATTCTCATTTTGGTTTTTTTGGTTCTCTAGCACAAGTCATTGGCTCATTGCTCTTGTTAATTTTCTTAGTCTGCCCATGAGACCTATGCATGGGGAATAAAGTTTATGCCTTTTATGCTTTTGATGATATATTGTGTGCATTGCATTTATCATGCTCGTAATAATTTTCAAATTATGCCCATGTTTAATAATTTGTAAATTACATAAGCTCAAGTTTAGTAGTCTTCAAACTATTATATAGTCATGTGCAATATTCTACAAACTATTATACACTTGAAATATAATAATTTACAAAATGCAATTGTGTGTAATAATTGCAAACAACACTCACACACATATATAATAATCTACAAACTATGCTTGTGTGTAATAGTTTGCAAACTACACTTGTATGTAATGTCATGTTTGGTTGGAAGGAAATCTTTTCCATTTTTCAAGAAGTTGAGGAAAATATGTTATTATGTTGTTTGGTTGGATGGAAAATGTTTTTCATGTATGAAGCAATTGAACACTTTTATCCTTGTTAAAATTGCCAATATTGCCTCCACTTAGTCTCGAACCCACCCCTCTCATGTGAGGTGCATCATGGTCTTTGGCAACTGTAATAGTTTAATTATATTGTAAACTACATTCGTTTGTATAGTCTACAAACTAAACTCAAGTGTAATAGTCCACAATTACACTTATGTGTAATAGTCTACAAATTATACTCATGTGTAATAGTTCACAAGCTACACTCATGTGAAATAGTCCACAAACTACAATCTTGTATAATAGTTTGCAACCTACACTCTTTTGCAATAGTTCACAAACTACACTCCTTTGCAATAGTTCACAAACTACACTACTCTACAAATTACACTCAGGTGTAATAGTTCACAAACTACACTAATTTGCAAATTACACTCATGTGTAATAATAGAGTTCGCAAACCATAAGAGAGAGGTAAACCGCACTTGCCTGTATGAGCTTAGCTCACTTGTTCAGTAGGCAGTATTTGGGAGAAGAAACCAAGGTTAGGCAGTATTTGGGAGAAGAAACCAAGGTTAGGCAGTATTTGGGAGAAGAAACCAAGGTTTTAACCTTTATAGGAGCAGTGTGGGGAGTGGGTCGATCCCTTGTACATAAGGCATTTGGCACTGTCTACTGGATCATTAAATCGTGATTTACATCCTCTCAAATGCGAGTCGAGGCGTGGGACCCTTAAGATTAATGATTCAACATTTTTTCTCCAAAAGAGGTAAACCAAAGATTTGATGTGATGAGCTTGATGAAATAAAATATTAGTAAGAATCCAATTGGTTTCTTGTTATGCCGTGGACCCACCTTGCAAGGTGGACCTGGGTCTACATTCATGTACACTATACTCTACATTCACATACACTATATACTCTACATTCATACATTGTAAACTCCACATTCACATACATTATACTCTACATTCACACTTTGTAAACTCTACATTCACACATTACATGATTATATGATACTCTATATTCACACTTTGTAAACTCCACATTCACACATTACAAGATTATATGTTTAGTAACTATATTACCACTGTTATGCATTCACACATTCAAAACTCTATATTCACAGGTCCTATACTCCATATTCACAACTTGAAAACTTCACATTCACACATTACAGGGCTACAAGTTGCTAGAACTTCTTAACTCTATTACAGATTCACACATGCATAACTCTACATTCACGATTTCTATACTCTATATTCACAATTTGAAACCTTAATATTCACACATTTCTGGGCAACTCTACATTCACACAATCATAACTGTACATTCACGATTCCTATACTCTATATTCATACTTTGAAACCTCTACATTCACACAATTTTTGGACAACTTTATATTCAGCAATATGTTTACTAATTAAAAAAAAAAGGAGACAAAAACGACGTAGTTTTAGACCCAGATCCACCTTGCAAGGTGGACCTGGATCCACAACATAATTTGCCCTTTCTCCATTGGCCACCCTTTTCATTACAATTTTTGCCAATTTTGGTTAATCTCCCTGAATGATTTAGTAGACGATCAAATGGGCTATGCTCGCTGCAGGCCCACAACCTTTGAAATTGGGCCAATCCGTTCTCTAATAAGGCCGACCCAATTAACGGAGTCTACGATAATGGCTTATCGAACGGCGCCGTTCCTATCCCGCCGTCAAAGTCGCCAGATATAAATTGCCATCTAACAGATTCCCGTAACTGCACACTCTTTCATCACACACAAGATTCTCCGTCCCCACTGCTTCTCCGTTCGCTCGCACGTTCCATTCCCCCACCCACCACCGTCACATCCCCGTCACCAAATCCTCCGCCTCGCCCAATCCGATTCCTCCACGTCACCATCTCACTTCCGTTACATCATCGGAGAGTGGTCCGTCACTATCATTACCTCACCGCCACTCCATTAAATCAAAATCTCTATCCCTTAGCGCATTTCGATCGCCGACCGACGTTCCGGCGAACTCGCCGGCCATAGTCTCTCCGTGCGCAGTTCCAGCATTGCGAGTTTGCGATTCGAGTGGAGAGAGAGAGAGAGAGAGAGATGGGGATTGATTACTATAAGGTACTGAAAGTATCGAAAAGCGCGAGCGAAGAGGACCTGAGGAGATCGTACAAGCGGCTGGCGATGAAGTGGCATCCGGATAAGAACAACGAGAACATGCAGGAAGCGGAGGCGAAATTCAAGCAGATTTCGGAGGCTTACGATGTGCTCAGCGACTCGCAGAAGCGGCGGATCTACGATTTGCACGGCGAGAAGGCGTTGAAGTCCGGCCAATTCGATCATCCTGCGTCTCCGACTAGGACGAGCAGCGGCAGAGCTGGAAGAGCGTTTAACTATACTCCGCGTGATGCGGAGGATATATTTGCGGAGATTTTTGGTGGATCGGATGCAGGATATAAAGGCAGTCCTGTTAGCTGTGGTGCTAGAGGAACGCCGAGGAAGGCGGCAGCGGTGGAGAACCAGTTGCCTTGTAGCTTGGAGGAGCTCTACAATGGCTCCACGAGGAAGATGCAGATTTCTAGGATCGTCCTTGACGACACAGGGTATGTAATCCTTACAATACTCCATATTAGTTTAATTCTCTGTGAATTATTGTAGTTTGTGCCAAAATGTTTAGGATCTATAACAATCACTGTAGTAAACAGAGTAATTCAATAAATAATCCTACTAATGAAGAAAATTTATCCATGCTGTATGGGTAAAAAAGCAAACAATTAAGGTCTAAATAATCAAGCTTACTGGTAACTTACACTCAATTCTAAATTTGAAGTATGGCAATGCTGTATAGTAGAGATTCTTGAGTGCTGGTTAGTCACTTGTGAGCAGAAAAATTCTTACATTTTAGGTGCAATGGAGTTTAGGAACTTTTTAGGTGAAACTAGGCAGCTTTACTGTGTCTCCTATGAGGAATATTAAGACTGCGTTTGCTTAAATTCTCCAGTTCTTCATTCTCTATACTTTGTTTTAAAATTGGAGAGATGTACAAGTAAAAGTTTCTGTTTTCCTATCTCCTATATTAGTGAACACACCCTAAACCCCTCTATTGATTTGTATTCTTGGGGCTCAGTTGTGGTTGATGTCTGGTGAACACTGACAATATAGTTAAAAGATCAGGTTTTAATGATATGGAAGAGAGGATTTCCAAGAAAATATATGGTGATCTGAATTTGCCATGACAAGATTTTCATTTGAATGAGTGACGAGGGAAACCTGTAACCACTATCCGAGGGTATGCACTGTGTAAACCCCGCATTGTGATCCTAGCCAACAAAGGACCACAATGAGGTAAACCAACCTACTTTGCCTTGCCTATAGCTGACCGACTCAAATCAAGAAGGCCAGTAATAGACCGCTCCCGCTGGGAGTCAACAACCTGACCAATTTGGTAGGGGATCCCCCAAGATTTTCATTTGTTTCTTATTCACATTGGTCATTGAATCTAACTCTCTCTTGGACCATGCTATCTCTCTGATCATACTTTATGGTTTCTGTCATGAAACCAAAATCGTGGTTGCAGTAAGCCCACGACAGTGGAAGAGGTGTTGGCAATTGAGATCAAATGTGGTTGGAAGAAAGGAACCAAGATTACATTTCCTGAGAAAGGGGACTACAAATTTGGAGCTGCACCGGGAGACCTGATTTTTGTTGTAGACGAGAAGCCCCATCCTGTATTCAAGAGACATGGCAATGATCTTGTTGTCCACAACAGAATTTCCTTGCTGGATGCTCTGACAGGGAAGACGATCAAATTGACAACTTTGGACGGGAGAGATCTTGCAGTGCCAATTAGGAATGTTGTGAAGCCAGGACAGGAACATGTAATCCCAAATGAAGGAATGCCAATATCAAAGGAACCAGGCAAGAAAGGGAATTTGAGGATCAAGTTTGATATCAAATTCCCTTCAAGGCTCAGTGCAGATCAGAAATCTGATCTGAAAAGGATTCTGGGCAGGCCTGCTGAATAAAGAATGCAAATTGGTTTTTATCACTTACCCAGAAAGGGGATTCGCAATGTCAATGTAAATATTTGCGTGTATAGATCCTCCGGCCTTGCAGTTGTATTAGTATGCCACTTACCAATTGTTCTAAATTGGTGAGTTTATACAAGAAAGAAAATTTGTGCATAGTAGAAAGTAGTAGTAGACCAGCTGCTACATTTCATTATGGTTGTGGATGTGTAGACCAAGCTAAGTGTGATGCAATCAAGAAAACATAATTTTGGAGACATTTGTGTGGCTCCTAGTCTGAAATTTTGTGTTTACTAGACCATTTGTCTCATAACTTATGTTACGAAGTAATAGATTGATTTGTTTGTTCGTTTATTTGTTTTGCTTTGTATTAAAAACACCAAACTGTCTTTTCATAATTTTTTTTACTAAAAAGTCTGTTACTCTATTCTTCTCTTTTCATTTCTAACTTCCGTTTGAAGAAACTATCGTCTTTAAATCTGGACACATGGACAGCGATTGATTTTCAATTCTTTTATGGACATTGATTCTTACTTGAGTGCCTCTCTCTATATACGTGTATGTGTGTGTGGAGGTATGAATATATTTATAATTGCCTATTTTTTAAGAGTATTCTCATAAAATCAAACCTTATTATATTCAATCTCTATCGTAAACATCTTCAATATTGTAAAGTAAATTCCTTCTATATTATGGCCTCAATAGACTCAAAAAAGAGAAGAAAAAGAAAGAATTGATTCATATTCTCCCTTTTACCTTTATATTCATGATAAATAATGTCTCATGCATTGAGTACGTGGATTATTATATATGTATGGCTGCTATTTTGTTCCAAAAATAAATATTCCAAACAACTATAGTATCACACAAATCGTTGATATATGTTCTAATCAGTTTTAACTTGTCAGCTATACGCAACCTATATTAGTTTAGTTGTTTACTGGTTAGAGATTCAATTCGACTTTTAAGGACTTTATTCAAAACACAGTTTTGAAAAGTGGTTACAGTGAATTCAAGTATTTTTAATGCAATCGTAATTGTTAAGAGAACTTTTATATGTTTTTAAATAGTAATTTGATATTATTGAAACCTAACGTAAATGTTAAATACCGAGAATAAATAAAAAAAAATCCCTTTCAACATTAAGCATTCTCACCTAAAAGATGTCTAAACTTCACAAGTTAGGTAAAAAGAGTATTCTCATGAAATCAAACGTTATTATATTCAACCTCTTTTGTCATCATCTTAAATATTGTAAAGCAAATTTCTTTTATATTATGGACCCAAAAAAAGGAAAAAGAAAAAAAGTGAGACTAAAAAGAAAGAATTGATTCATATTCTCCCTTTTAGGTTTAGATTCAAGATAGATAGACAAAGCATTACATTGAGTACGCGGATTATCATATATGCATGGCTACTATTTTGTTCCTAAAATAAATATTCCACAAAATTACTATCACACAAATTGCACAAATTGTTGGTATTCCATGTGATAGTAGACGAAAATATTTATGAAATATAAAATAAAATCATATATCGCATTTATTAAATTTAATTTACAAAATCTATTTTTTTAAAAAAAATAATTATATCTACTAGATCGATGGCTAGCATTTGTTCACTATTCACACTTCTTACTTAAAAGTTGAGGTAGAAATAAGAATAGATCATGATGAAGATTCTAAAATGCTGATGCAATACTTTATTTATATTTCTATTCCTAGCAGAACCAAAATCACCACAATCTTGTAAAGTTGAAAGTATATTTTACAACTTTTTCAACCGAATATCAAAATGAACAATTGTCAAATTTTTTTCCTTAATAAAAGAAATACGGAGTATATAATAACGTAACTCACAGTAATAAATCACACGGTATTGTAGGTCTCAATCTCATATGTTATTGGAAGATGACATGTGTTGAGGGTGGCAGAGTGAAATGAGTGGAGCAGAGCGTAATGAGATATCTTCAGAATTTGCTTGAGTGGGTTGAGAGTGCATGGGCAGCACCTCATGGTATTGTATATAGGCAATTTTGTAAATGTATGTGCCGTAAATTATGGTTACATATAAATATTATGTTGGTAACCTTTGATATATTATAATAATAATAATAATAATAATAATAATAATTAAAAAAAAAACTCATTAATGTAAGCACAATGTTTACTCATGTAAATCTCATTTTTCTTAACACAAAGTATCATATTGCTCACAGGTTAAGTGGTACAACATATATATACTTAAGATTAAAACAGAACAAAAAAAATACATTAATTAGTACTAAGAACAGCCAATGCCCAACAATTTATTCGTACTTGATGGGAATTTCTCATGGAAATTAATGTCAAATAATCTCCTTTCGACATTAAATTTCCATTTCTGAAGGATCATCATCACGTACATATGTTGCTATTTAGTACCTATGTTTGAGAATCTTGTTCTGAAGAACATCCTTGTCTGCACCCACAACCTTATCAATCACATTGCCATTCTTCACCAGTACAAATGTGGGCATTGCCTGCACCTCAAAGTATTGTGCCACATCCTGCATTCATTCATGATTCATGTTAATTAATTACTAACAATATAATTATTCTTTTTTTTGGTGACGAAGAAAACTCGCAGTAACTAATTGAGCGTGTGTACTAGATAAATCTTGCTCATAAGTAATAACCCACAATCAACTCATAGCCAGTACTATTGTGTGTGCACGGGTTAAACCCAACTCTTATTTAATGGCCTGCAAATTATAATAGTTATTCTTTTAAAAAAAATAAATTATTGGGTGATAAGGAAAATGCATGGTAAGCACTACCCAAGAGTGTACATCAATTATTATTGTGTAGATCGTGGTCCGCACAGCTGTGTAATAATGCATGGTCCACACAGATGTGTGTGTCACAGTCCACTCAATAATTTACCGGGTGTACACTGGATAAACTTCACCCGTTCCTGTGTAATAATAATCCACAAATCATAATAATTATTCATTTTTTAGGTTATGTGAAAAATCCGCAACCATTATCCTGTACACATGAAATCCCGTGTACTAACCCAAATAAATTACATAAAGAGTTGAGATAAATCACATTAAAAAGATCATGTCCTATCCACTTACATGATATTAAAATGTTTCACCCAATATAATTAGGCACGTACTTGTTTGGGGACACAATTATTGATTTAGTAAATATATATATATATATATATATATATATATATATATATATATATATATATATGATGGAAGTATGAATATATACGTACAGGTAGTTCATCGACATCTATCTTGACGAACTCCACATCTGTATATCGAGCGGCGAATTCATTGATGGTCGGTTCCATACGCTTGCACGGCCCACACCACGTAGCTGTGAAGTCAATAACCATCTACCAATCACAAACAAAAAAGGGAAATTAATATATCAGTGAGAGTGGTCTATTGGACTTAACTTATAGATTTAAGTTGGCTAGTTATGAATAATCTAGTTTAGGCTGTTTCCTTGTGATTATTTGTCAATTAGATTACAATATTGGATTCACCTAAAACACATTCGTGTAACAATGGATGACCTTTTAGTAAATCAAAGAAAATTATCAGTGGATCAATCATAATTTTTCAACCAGTTAAAGACCCCCTTGGGAATTGAAGAAATCATAGCAAGAAATTAAATAACAACATAACCTTACCAGTTTGTTGGTTTGTTTTGAGTTATCAAAATGGAGTTTCCACTGTGATGAAGAATGGAAGGCAGTGACAAGAGGCTTCTTGGGTGCTGATGATCCATCTGTTGTCTTTGAGAATGGGACAAAGGATCCTGGCAAACTACTCGAACTGTTGTTGCCCATTTTTCTTCTCTCAAAAAGAGTGGACAAAATTCAAATATATTTAATTTGCAACTTCAATTCTTTCAATGCTCTTTCTTGGCTTGGTCATTGGGAATTTGGGGAAAGCCCCTTTATATAGATTTTTTAAATATATAATCAACACACGTAACAATAGTGGCTTATTGAACTTTTTGACTTGAACCGGTCAACTATGCGCAAATTATGCTAATTTACCTCATTGTGATCTTTTACCGGTTAGGGCTACAAGAATAGCACACAGGCAACTGTAGGCTTTCCTGTAATTCAAAGGTATAACTAAACATAATATATATAATTGTACTAGATATTATAGGCTCGACACTAGTGTTAAAAATGTCTGGAGCGCTACAATCAAGTTTGTTATATCTAATTGTATCGAATACTATTGACACTAGTATTTATATCAGTACAATACATTATATTACAAGAAAAATTTAATAGAAAAATATGTAGATTAATTAAATCCGTAAGTATTTAATTTACTAATAAATTCTCATAAATAAAACACTGAAATTCATAAGTATTATATTACTGGTTGATGTATACTATATAATAAATCAATAATAAAATATATATATGAAAAGTGCATATGAGAATATATTCTAGCTAGGAATAACTCTCAACCTGTGGTCCATTTTTTAGGGTTTTTATGGGCATATATATGTGTGGTTTTGACTTTATTGTAACTTGTTTACTTTTATCATATGCATGCATTTCCTTTGAGAGAATAATATGTTCAAATTCAACATGATCTAATTAGGTACGAAATGTATCGACTTGTAGAAAGGTGACTAATTTGAACAAGTTAAAAAAAAAAAAAAAAAAAAAAGATTAGCTAGTAACATGGTTTGTCTCTCCTCCACCGAGGCACACACAGAATTTTCAAGGGATGTCGCTGAAAAGTAACACGATTAATCTCTCTATTACGTGAAATAGGTATTAAAGATATTGTTCTACATTGTCGTGCTAGATGTGTTAAACAGATAAGTTGGCCTGAAATCTAGTCTAAACTGGCCTATTTGTGTAGTAATCAAACAAGCAAATTATTATGTGGAGTATAACAAAAAGTACAATTTTAATATACTAAAAGTATATTTGTGTATTAAATGTATATTATTTGATGGTATGGTCCACAAAGAGTCAACAATCACCTCTATTAAGGCTCGAACCCACTCCTTACCACTAGACCACAAGGTCTTGGGCAATTAATCATAATTAGTTTAATTAAGAATAGAATATAGAGTCAACGACTATGTAGCGTGATTACACCTCTATTATCATTCCAAATGGGTGATCACAGGATCAAAACAGATACTAGTATACTACCATGCAAAGAATCATGAGTGTTTAAAAAAAAAAATAAAGAATAGAATATAGCATAGTGTATGCCATATAGGTCTTAACTGGTAATGCTTATTCTTTCTAATAATCCATTAAAAGCCAGCCATTCAATTTTAATATAACTTTAAAAAAAAAATAACTAAATATACAGTAAATTAAAGTTATAAACTTTACAAAATGGATTTGTTCCTACACCATCATGCGCAGTGAAAGATTACCAACACTAACAAAACGCATAAATTTCGGCCATCTATAAATTAACAAGAATATTTCAATTGGCCAATTCTCGAAAAATGTCTTGAAAGAGGTGGTGAAGTGAGTGAAACATAATTTTTATAACTAATTGTTCGACCACGGTACAGTCTTTGTGGGTTATTGCATAAGATCTAGAGCTTGGTTTCCCCTACCATACCTCGATCTCCTGCATAATTTGTGGGCTTTTAAAAGGGGTATGATTTATCTAATGCACACCCTAAAGTAAAATATTAATTCAAGAGAGTTTCCACGCAACATAGTATATAGCTATTATTATTAAATGTTAGGGTAACCGATCGATCTGCCAAAAGCCTTGTGGTCAAGCGGCACCCGGTGTACACTCCTATGTGGAAGGGAGTGGGTTCGAGTCTCGGTGGAGACATCTGTTGACTCTTTGTGCTGAACAGATACTACATTATAACTGAGTCAGTAGAACTTTAAAAAAAAAAGGTAACCAATCGATCTCAATCTAGTAAAAAATTATAAGTTCGACTCTCAGCGGGACTTAATAATGGTAAAAGCATCTCACTCTCACCTAAAAGATGTTTTATGTCTAACTTCACAAGTTGTACATCAAAACTGATGGCCATGGACAAAGTGGATTGGCGGCGCAGCAAAGATAAAAAGGGTTAACGTATGCCAATCAAAGACTACTTCGGATACCTTGTTTTGAATAGTTTTTAGATGTAAACTAACGACCTAACACCTTATTGTAATATTCTAAGAGTCATACGTTGGGTAGAGATTGGATATGATATTGATGGAGTTATACGATATATTTACTGGAATCATAACACGAGCGTTGACAAGATTTTATGTTTTCTGATTTTTAAGGCTAAAAATCTAGTCATGAAGGTCTTATTCTCGCCACCACTGTTCTAGACATCACATTAGTGTTTAGCATACGTCACGGTTAACCTGAGTCACCAGCAACACATGACCACGTTATACCTGTAAGTAGATTTCAACATGTGCTACATGTTCCGTGGATACTATAAATAGATGTCTTCCACAACTAGTTCGTGGACTTGTTTGTTGACTTCTTATTAGTACAGTTCCTAACCTTGCTGAGCTTCATCGTGTATTCTTGTATTTAAGGAACTACTACTTCGACTCATAAATCTTAATTATTATTCTTTCTCCCATATATCTTAAGAGTTAATAATGCTTGTATTCTACCATAAATTATATGTAACATACATATCTCAAGCCTAATTTCAACGCTAAGTAACAAGATAGTTGGCAGGATCTCAACTCAAAGGGTGTGCTTTAAAGTTTTAAGCGAATTTCATTCTTAGAGTTTGAACTCAAAACTTTTGATTAAATTAGAAGAGAACAAACTTGTCCCATCTTATCTAACACTTTAATGAGTAGAATGCATCACTGCATCAACTAGCATTGAGATTGGAATCCATTAATTTGACAAAAACTTTTGCATTGTGATTACGATGAATACTTTTTTCTTTTACCATAATACAATAGTAATTTACCGACTAAGCGAGAATCAATGTCACCGCTCACTTCATAAATATATTCCATAATCTTTAGAAATGACAAGTGATAAATTGAAAGGAAGTGATTTAACAATGGTTGGATGTACCATAGAATATGGTCCAAAATTGACTACTAATATACATCTTCATCTTTTTTAATATAATATAATGTTAATTCATTTTTATTCTAATATAGGTTCGATTTTTATTAAGTTCATTACATTTTGATGTATATTTATTTTTAGTGTACTACCTAAAAATCAACATAAAATATACTAAAAATAAATGTAATAAATGTTTGCAACCCCTAGATGATCATCATTCAAGGCTCTCAAAATCTTGGGATGTGGTCTGGACAGTTGCAAAATTAGTGTTAGTGCCAATAACTTGATTTTGCTCACAGTGAACGTGACTGCGC
Organism: Ipomoea triloba; assembly: GCF_003576645.1. Classification (NCBI taxonomy): domain Eukaryota; kingdom Viridiplantae; phylum Streptophyta; class Magnoliopsida; order Solanales; family Convolvulaceae; genus Ipomoea; species Ipomoea triloba. Next base: position 27,802,281 of record NC_044922.1, on the reverse strand, counting down.
TCACAATATCACATCCTACGTTAATAAGTTTTCAAGGAGAAAAAAAAATGGAATTTTTGCGAAAAGTTTAGTTCACTGCGTGGGGCATATATACACTGAATTATTCTCCTTATCACCAACTTGGCAACTAGAAGATAGAAAAAGTTGTATAATTACTTAGCTCCACGCCTCCATCATCTGCAGCTTCAAAGGAATTCCTAGAAAACATATATACCATTCAAATTTGAATAATACTATAGGGTATCCAATGATAATATATATATATATATATATATATATATATATATATATATATATATAACTTTTTAGTCAAGCATGTCGCAAGTTATTACACTGGAACACAACTTACCCAATACACACTATCAGATTGTGTACTTTATAGACTATTGCATAGGATCTCGATGTACACTCTCTAGTAGTGACTACGAGTTTCTCTTTTTACCAAAAGAAATGTCATATTTCTAACCGATTCTTGATCTTGATTCAGATGAGATGAGAAACTTGTATCTTGTATAAAAGTACAGATATGAGATACCATATGTTACTATATTTGCATTGCAATTTGCAAGAAAATGCTCATTTTTATTGAATTGATTATATTAGCCGCGTGCAGGAAAAATGCCAAAATTTATGGGTGCACATATAATATTATATTTGCACCATTTTGAAAGCAAAAACGGCTTTCAGTCAGTCCCCCAGAAAAGATAAAAGAGAACAGATATCTAACCATCTAATGTTCCATGATGCATCTGGATCCTTGTGAACTCCAATAATCGCAGGCAGAGATCTTGCACGCACTCATAAATGGCCAGATGCTGAGATGCAGAGATCGTTTACTGGTTAAAGCAGGCTTTGGATCAATGGTCTACTTCCTCGCAAAATTCTGCTTTTCCTCGATATACATACAGAATCTCTTCCATCCAGGTCTGCAAAACATTGAATAGAGAGTAAAATATGCAGCAATCAGACTGTATAGGTAGGTTAGTGATTCAAGCAATATTCCGTTCCTGGTAGTCGTAATTCTTGTTTAGAGCGTTTTCAAGGCAATGACAGGTTAGTGATTCAAGCAACATTCCGTTCCTGGTAGTCGTAATTCTTGTTTAGAGCGTTTTCAAGGCAATGACAGCTTAAAAGAGGCATCGCCCTTTAGCCTTTGATACACTCGATATTACATCAAGCAACGAAGTTGAAAACTTACATCGTGTCTAAAGGAAATCCTCATGTTAGGTACATTGGTCTTGTGAATGTCATTTCCTTCGGGGCCTCTCTTGTAATATTGGTTCCCAAGCCAATGCAACTGCAACAGTTCCCAAAAAGCAGCAGCGTTATTGATAAAATCATAAACAAATCTATTACCGATCATCCCTTAAACGTGGCACTGATCCATTTTGAAGTCAGAGAAAAGACCCTAATGTGCAATGAATAATGGCATGGAAACAACCATAACTTTTAAAAAAATTAATTAGCTTTCATGTTGTGTGATAACTGATAAAAACACATCTAGTTCCTTAACATCATGACAATGATGGCATGGAAAAGTCTCCTAGAATAAGAGCATCCTTATCAGTTGAGTTATTTCGTGAGGAGTTTTTGTAAGTGTAATTAGGAAAGAGAAAGTGGGTAGGGAGAGAAAAAAGAGAAAAAGAAAAGAGAAAATAAAAAGAATTCTGAAAATTAAAAAAATTAAAAATAAAAAAGTAAGTTAGGAGTAAATATTCATTTATTATCCCCTTCCTACATCAGTTTCAAAACAAAAAACCAGATCATGCTCTGCCATTATTCCCTCAATATCTATTGATATGGATGCTCTAAGAACTTTGAAATCTGGAAAGTACATATACCTTGTCTGCGTGTGAAAATCCCGACTGGTAAACAGAATTCCTTGCGATCTCACAAAGGTCGCATGCATTCAGCTTCCAAACCTGGATTAATATAACTCAGCAAGGTACATAAACACCAATGTGATCTTATAACTAATATAAGAAATACAAATAGACTGACTTTAGCTGCAACACTGTATTCTTCAACAAGGGGCTCCTTTGTCAAATGAATTTGCAAAGGGTCATCAGTTGAAAGCGAAACATTCAACCCACGCTGGAAGAACATATAAAAAGGGTTGCGATGGTAGTCCAGGAAAAGTGAATTGTTACTTAGAGGAGACATTGCCAGCCCAATCTGAAAAATCATGTGGATCTCAAACCATTATAGACAAACCAAACAGAAAGATACAGAAATTAAGGAGAAGATGACCGCATGGTCCGCATGCAACACTAAACAGAATAGAAAAAAGAAATCCATCTTTAAATAATACTCACAAATCCACAACTTTACTAAGCTGTGTCTTGAAAAGGAGAATTATAAACAGTATAGAATCCTCATAAACTTATAATGAGGTGCATGGATTTGCAAAATTCCATATAGTAAGCACATGCATCATTGAAATTAGGAAAATGTGGTGATGAAGTGATGTGCATTCCATTGTATGAACAAACCACAGAATCAACAGAAGAGATATATTTTCCATGTGTCCATTTAAATAGTATGTGTAGCATATCAATAAGCAAACCTGAGCAAGGAAGTACAGATACTGTAAAACGGGTGATTTGCGCAAATTGATTCCATGAGAAATGTTATGACATAAAAGAAATCCAGCAGCTAAATGGTCAATTTCGCCTGCCTGCATGAATAAAAGGTGTGTGAAATTTTAGCCAATACCATAAAGCAAGATGTTTTCTAGAATCAAACTGAACACCAACCTCCCCACAATGAGGTCGAAATCTGATTGTTGGCAATCCTTTTGATTCACGAAGCTGAGAGCATAGAAGATACACATGAATTTAATACATAGTTCCATAATAGGCAAAGGAAAATTCATTCAAAATTGTCATCATGCTTTAACCCAAAAAGCAAATCTTGCGATTGTGCACATGTCAGGTGCTATTCATGTGGCTTATTGTACTGCTGTTTGAATTTTCAAATAGACACTTTCTGGAGACCTATATGGCTATATTCATTCTTTGAAAACTGTCATCTTGTGCTTTGACCAATAAGCAAAAATGTTCAACTGAAAAATGCATCTGTGAATATTAGCATGTTAATTAATTTTGAGTCAAGAAGCCCCACTGACCTTATTGAGTGTGAACAAGTTGGCATAACAGTAATAGGCATAATAAGAGAATGCAGGATTGAACACATTTGTCCATTCAGCTGGGGTTGGCATGTGTTTGGTTGGCCGCCTTTCTGGTTTACTTTCATCATCAACAATGTCAAAACCCACAACCTATATAGGAAACAATAACCCGGTTAAAGCCAATATCATGAAGGAATTTCCATGCAAACCTACTGAGGGCCAAGTAGAACACTAAACTTTGCATCCAATTATCAGGAATTAAAAAACAGTAGTGGTGAAATATGGGGAAAAATAAATAAAAGAGCCCAGCATAAGTATAACCTGCATTAGGAACAAATGCAATTGAGGATGCGAATTTGGATCAACAGTGACTTCAAAGAGTGGAATGAATACATTATCCAAAATATTCTGGAAGGATGTAACAGTTCCCATGCTCCTGTAGACATTGTATAGCCGTGGTAACTGCAGCATTCATTGTGAGAAATAAAAAATGTGTTACTTTTTAAAGGATGATAAGCTCAGGCACCCCAGGCAGTGCAAGAGTTGAAGGGAGCTATAAATGTATGGGATACTCACCTGAATCAACCAAACAGCATTCTCACTATAAATGCCATTGTTTATGAACCAACTAGCTAATTGATCCCATTCACTTTGTTTCCTTCCATAAACTGAAATTCTATATTCAGCCATCTGAAAGAAAGAATAGATGGTGTTGGGCACTCTTAAGACAAATACAGATAATAATGAATCAAGAATTTTTGGAAAAAGTATGTATTTGCAGGCAGCAATCACTACCCAGATGCTTCTAACAGTAGGTGCCAACCAAATTAAAGATGGGAAGAGAACAAAACAATGTATATAGCCACACCTGGTATTTACTTGCTTCAAGATCTGACAAGACTTCCTTTGTCACTTCACCTAGGAAGCGACCTGAAAAAAGAACACAGATACTACGATTGATTAAAAAAACTTTGGTGGGGGGTGGGGGGGTGCCATTTCCCACTTATTATCAAGTACTCCGTAATAGTAATTTGCTAACTTTGGAACAACAAGGTGTCCATATTATAGGCATTATCATTTTTAAGCACACATAATTGATGTATCTCAGGACACTGATCCCTGCTGTCATCAAGACAAACGACATTACTACAGTATGATGCAAATCTACATGTTACTAGTGTCTATGCCAGATATCTCATACACGATTTAAATAGATAGATTGCAAATGCATGAAAGCAGTATGCACATTTCTGGTTATTACTATGTGTGAGAAAATATGTCAAGATATTCACAGCCACCTTCTTTCCACTGCAACAAAAGTTTTCATAAAGGATCAAATCTAAAAAAGAACATATACAGAACAAATTACAGGAAATCCATTTTAATCCACTCTCTTTGAGGTTGGCAGTGGAGTTTGAAGTAATTCCTATTCTGGACTATTTTGAAAATTACTCCATACAAAATAAAACTCGAAGTAACTTTTAATACTTAAAGTTCACATCATTAAGAAATAGACCTTGGATAAGGTTGTCCTGCTTGAGAAATATCTCTCTGAGCCTGCTTTGTCCACAAGGATTATACTTGAGGTTGAATTTGTCAAAACGATGGAATGTACTCTTATCAGCATGAACATCCAGCAAATCAACATTAAGATCATGCCTGCAATAATTAGAGCTTATAAGTAGGTCAACTGAAAATTAATGCATCCCCCTCTTTCCAGTGTAAGAAGTAAGAATAAAGAACCAACTCAATACAAACCCTGTTAAGTCCAAACTCTCAAAGACTTCCTTCAGCGTAAGATACTGCCCATCACGAAATATAACAACCTGTAGAACAAGTAGCAAGAGTTAAGTACACAGAGGACCAACAGAAAGAAAATACTCTATTGAACTTTAGACTGACTGAGGTTTAGCAAGCTTAAAAGGATTATCTGCAATACACCAATACCTCATCAGGTTCTTTTTCTAGTTTTGACTTGATGAACCGGAGGAGATGCTTCTGGTTCATACAAGCAGAATGATGCACGTGGGTATCAACTTTTCTGATGTTGTAGAAATCACGATGAGGTGCACTCTTTTGTGCTAAAAATTCCCTATCAGCATTTACTAGCAAATGGAGGCGAAATTTCTGTCCCATATTCATAAGGTAAGAGATATTGGAGATAAAAGACAGATGCAATCATCTAAGATCATTCTTATGAAGTATTACCTCCTCAAGCAATCGCAACCTATGATGACAAGCAGTACGAACACTACCAGCAGCCATCACTTTTAGAAGATGGTGCATATCAGTGAAAAATGTTGTCGAGTTTGCAACAGGAAAAAGCTCTTCAGTATCTAAAACATCACATAAATAAATAAATAAACAAAACAAAACAAAACAAAATGATGTTTAAATGACAAGAAACCAGATTGTACATGTAAATATGAGTACAGTAATAGTTTGGTTATTTAGATCCAAAAAAAGACTAACCATTTTCACTGGCATAAACACGAACAACTCCATCCACCATCTTAAAATAGTGCTGCATGAAAATCCAAGAAAATCAATTAGTGAAAAACGTTTGAGATGTCATGTACCTTCACACGACATACCATACAATAATCTACAACTCAGAAGTGTGACCAACTATAGCCGTTGATGGGTTGAAGTGAAACTCACACCAGTTGCTTCACAAGGAACAAACTGAAACGGATCCTGTTTGACATTTGATTCTCCAGAAGTTGCCTTCATCCATGGAGAAATATTTTCTTTGAAAACATACTTTTTTCTCAAATATAAACTTTCACGGATCATCTTCAAAACCTCCTCCTCTTCAATGTTAACTGGCTCTGGTTTCAGAATTATGACAAGTGTAAGAAAATGAATTTTTTTCTAACCCAAAGTGAAGCCTTTTTAATACTCAAACTAAAGTAATAGCATTATATTGCCAAACAGCATGATGATTAAAAAAAAAATTGAATCAATAAAAACCTACAACACAAACAGCATGTGTATGTGTGTATGCTCCACTTAAAAACTCAAGTGAATTTATTTAAAATTTGATTTTTAAAAGTACCTCAAACCAACATTCTTAGGGGTAAGAAGGAGAGTATACCATGCACTGTAGTCACTTGAGGTAAGATACCATTTACGAAGACCTGATCAGTCCCCTTAATGTGTCCCGGAACTGCATCCACCTTTCTATCATGATGGTCTATATTAGTTTTTGCATCATCGGTAATTGCTTTATGTGGTTGACCATGAAGCTGATTACCATTTTCTGCTTGTGATTCGATGATTGAGATATTTTGAACATTTGGACTGTTATCCTGAAAAGGGATGTTTTGAAATGCAGTAAATTGAATAGTGGTTAGCTCTTGTTGTAACATTTGTTGTTTCACAGGTATCAAGATAAGCAAGCTTCAAATAATTCAACACGGATTACTGTAATTATAATGTCTTAATACAGAAATTATTAAATTATACTGTACTGTATTACAAGTCAACACAAAAAAGTGTGACTTCTTCTGAATCAATATCATGCAAGGAATTGTGAAAAAAGGGAGTGGACTGGATTACTTTAAAATTTAGCAAGACGTAACAATCTCAAGCAGTTCAGCAATCATTCTAGTTAATACTTGATAGAAGATATATGAGTTTCAATAATGGTCATATAGGGTTTTTTTTACCATGTTGCAATCTGAGGCATGACTTATGACTTATCTATACAAATAAATAATACGTAGTATAAGCATATCATGTCAAATACAATCATTTAATTCATATGTTATTTTTTGTTATGGTTGATCAATAAGCCTCATTAAATGAACATCAGTAAGACACCAAACACATCAAATTACACTGCAACAATCCACTACCAACCAATGTGATGATACATAAGGCAAGCATATCATCAAATAGCAGGGAACTCTTTCAACTTCAACTCAAAAACTTACATTCTCATAGAGGAATTCAATATCCTCTTGAGTGAATTCAGTTTCTTCATCATCCTGGAGATCACCATCTAATGAATAAATAACTGAGGATTTTGGAGTCATTTGCCTACCAACTGAGCCCACACGCATCTTCCTATCAAAACCATCATTGTGTTGGTTCTCCCCTATACCACAGAGAGTTGAGTCATAAATAATGCAGCACTCTAAATTACACATCACATCACACAGTCACATATGATAGATTTCAAGCTCAAACATTAGGAATGCTAGCCCAGACATATACTGTCACATATTTATGAGTACAAATGATGCCATTGCTCAGCTCTGTTGATTTTCTTTCAAAAGTCACTATATTTCAAAGGTCCATCTACTGTGGATGACTTTAAAAAACATATTCCCTCTATTATAATAAGAAAGAAAAGGCCATATGAGAGCACTTGTAAGCTCAACATGAAAAGCCTTGTGGAGCAAGAGATCTCCAGCAACTGCAAGAGTACAAAATAATCTCAGTTTTTCATTTATCCATCACCCTCTTCAAGTTCGCACTCCCTTCCTAGCTATATGCCTTAGCCCTTCGAAATTTACAATGCAACCAAAGTATAATAGTAAATACCTACATATTTGTCCGTTAGGACAGCCCAGGTGGTAAGAGTGCTCTACCTATGGCCGAGAGGTTGGAGGTTCGATCCTCAAACCCCTGGGTTTGAGCCGGTCAGCTATGGGTAACCTAGGCTGGTTTACCTCTTGTTCCTTGTGCCTTGTGGTCCTCTGCCGGCTAAGGTCAGAAGGCGAGGAGAAAACCTCTTTAAAAGAAATACCTACATATTTAGTAAATAATTCTCTGGATTGTGCATAGTACAGGCTATTCTCATACAATATGTGGCAAGCTCTTGAACACCAAAAATAGCAACGTTCCTTTGGAGAATTGAAATTTATGTAACACACCAAATTATTGTCAGTTTTATTAATTGAAACACAACACATGATAATTTCTAATTTAAACGGGAATTAACAGCAAGATTTTTCAAAGCACCAATGAAATATTATTCTCGAGATAAAATACTGATACCTACCGTCTCGGTTATCCGTTCGCAGAGGGGGCAAACCAGAAGGTACCGTACTGAGCTCCATCAGTTCAGCCGAGAACGCCTTATCGCCATATTGCGACGGCCGATCAAGTTTCGCGTCCTCGTCCATCCAGTCGTTCGCAAGGCGCGCGTTAGGCATGGATGACGACACTCTGTATTTCCGCAACACCTTCTCGTCTGAATCATCCTCATTCTGAGCAACGGTTTTCGGCAAACTCTGATGGCTCCAGATGTTCCTATCGTGGACGTCATCGGCTTCGGCTTCGTCATCGGTGCCGGATTCCAGAGCAGATGCGGCGGAGGACAGCGGACGCTGGTGGCGGAGGAGCTTGATTATGCGGTCGAGAGCTTGGTCGAGGCTGCGCCTGTGGAGGTAGAAGGCGGAGATTGCCATCACCGATGCTCCGAAGAAGGCTGCTAGAGCTAAGTGCGCTTTTGACGCCGGTGCCGACGACGACGACGACGAAGAGTCCATCTCTATGCGCGCGTTTGGTATCAGTGAAGCGAGTTCGTTTCAGTCTGGTATACGGTGGGTTTAGGAAGGGTTTACTATGGGCCCGGTACCAAATACGGGTTGCAGGATTCAGACTACGGAGAATCAGAGGGAGCAAAATGGTGATAAGGACTCGGGACTCATGAGCTAGGATAGGAAATGGTACAGTTGTTACTTGTTATACCATGGACCAGGATCACAATTATTATTTATTTTTAGTATTGAAATTGTGAAGTTCTAGAATATAAATTGTATTTTTAAGTTTTGAGAATTTATGAATATAATACGGTATTATCACAAATATGAATTTTAAAAAGATATGTAAACATGTAGTTTTTGTCAAACACTTTGTACTCAAATCTCATGTAGTGATTCTCCCATATGGGAGGTTATGAGATTGAGCATAAGTGGATGTGGTATTGACTCTTTGTGCTACAACAGGTTGAGAAAGTATACATAAACAAATACTACAATTTAACCGTGTAAATAGTACTCGAATTCAACTTGCAAGTGGACACAGATCCACAGAATAATTTGTTGTAATAGGTAGCGCATGGATACCAATCATTATTTAATGGAGGATCATGGTTCACATGGTTGTATGGACCATAAATAAAAATTAAAAAGTATATTTTTAATATATTAAAAATATATTATTTATATACATAAAGTATATTATTTGAGTACTAAAAATACATTCTTTTGTATACTATCAAATAATGTACTTTTAATATATAAAAAAAAATGTCTTGTATTCATTATATTGTCTACACACAAAAAAATGAAAATTTGATGTACGGAAAAGCCTACATCAACTATTACTAAGATTGAAATTCGTTTTGTGATCATAGTCAACAGTGTAGGTTATTAATATCTAATCGATTTAAATCAATAAGGTATTTTTAAAAAATCAAACTTGAAATTTTGTGACTATGGAGCTGATTATTTAACCAATTTGATTGGATTGCCTCACATACGTATACACTAACAGCTTGTTTTGTTGGCCAATACTCCCATTAGGCCACCCTTATCATTGATTTTTTTTTTAAGATAATGTCAGATGTGATGTCCAGTTGCCAGAGAGAGGAAGGCCTGCAAACAAAGGTTCATGGAACAGTAAAATCTGACATTTTCTTTTGACAATCCTCTCTTGTTGTGCGCTAGCGCCCACACTGGCGCGTGCACTGCACGTGCCAGGTAGGCGCGTCAGGCGCCTGACAGAGTCACTATTTATTAATTTTTTAATTATATTTTTTGTTTTTTTTTCTCCATCTCATTTTCTCTTTTCTAATCACACTTACAAACACTCCTTAATAATTGTAAAAAATCTCCATTGATAAGGATGCTCTTATGATGCATCTCTCACGTCCACTCACGAGAATTTGTAGTATATAGTATTTGGATTAAATATACAACTAAATTTTACGATCTAATCAATAAGTATGGAATAGGTGGCACACAAAAACTTGTTTGGTTGGTGAATACTCCTTATTTTGATGCATACCACCTCATCTGATGGGACTCTGAACTAATACATGAGATTTTGATTAAATTTACAATTTTTTGTGATATAGTTAAAAGTTTGGTCTTTATCATATTTGTATCTCATCAACTTGAGTTGCAGCGATGGAGTTTATTTTTAGTGTATTATAAGTCGAAATGATGTTACAATACATTTAAAATGTATATTTTATAAATTTATTTTACTAGATGGACCATGGTCCACAATATAAGCATGATAATACTCTCAATTGTTATACCATGGATCATGATTCATATTGTATTGTGAACCTTGGTCTAAAAATTATATGTCCGCAGTTAACACATTTTGTATTGCAACAATTTATGTACTTACAAACAAATCGAATGCACATAACATGATAACTACACACATATAAATTGTTAACTGAAAGTACAAAATATGTTTATTGCAGATACATAAGATGTTGGTTAACATGTTATAATATCTACAATGAACATATTTTGTACATGTAGTTAATCGTTTATGTGTCTGTAATTATCGTGTGATGTACCTTCAATTTGTTTACAGGTACATAAATGATTAACTGTAGATACAAAATATGTCAATCGCAAGTCCAGAATCTTAATATTATTTTTGGATCAAATCCACAACATAAAGTAGATTTTGCGTAATACTCTTGGTTAGTAACTATATTACCATTGTTATGTATTCACACATTCAAAACTCTATATTCATAGGTCCTATACTCCATGTTCACAACTTGGGAACTCTACATTCACACATTACATGGCTACAAGTTGCTAGAACTCTGTTAACTATTACAGATTCGCACATTCATAACTCTACATTCACAAATTCTATACTCCATATTCACAATTTGAAACCTTCACATTCACACATTTCAGGGCTGCACGAACTCTGTTAACTCTACTACAGATTCACACATTCATAACTCTACATTCACAAATTCTATACTCCATATTCACAATTTGAAACCTCCAATACATACATTTCATGACTATATGTTTAGTAATTTAAAAAAGAAATAGTGAAACAGCTTCGTAGTGGACCCAGGTCCACCTTGCAAGGTGGACCTGGGTCACCAGGCTATATTACAATTCAACGTCCAATTTAACGGCCCAACTCTCAATGACCCAATAATGTCATTTGATCATTCTCTTAAGTCTTATCCATCCGATTATAAATGTGAATTCCGTCGAGGAAAATAGCACACGTACTTTTACTTCTTATTCCTAACTTTTATTATTCACTCTCACAAATTTTTGATGTAAACATTTTTATTGAGACACACATAATGAAAATATCACATCCTTATTTGCTATATCATGAAATAAAAGTGATGGAGTAAAATTTGAGAGTACATGTAATAGAATTCTTCTGTCAGTCCGTTTAGTTTCAAACTAATCTTATTCGATTGCTTAGTTTATTAGTTTTTTTCTTTTAATATCAAATTTAAAAATTTTGACCATAACTCTAAAATATCCGATTATCAAATTTATAAGGTTGGCTGAACTAAAACTTTTGATTTTTTTATATTGACATTATAAAATTTATATTTTAATAAAGTAGTGCATTTACACTAATAAATATAAATTTACACATCATTCAATCAATAAAAACTCCAATTTTCAAATTCCATATAATTTTGTTTTTACAAATTTAATAAAAAGTACTAAATATGAACTTACATATAAACTTCATATATGTATATTTTATTCCACTTCACTTGTAAAACAAAGTATATTATTAAATGGCTCGCATCGCACTATCAGACTAGCCCACTAAATTTCGGACTAGTCAATTCAGGCCATCGAGTTTACCAATTTCGAACTTATCATGTTAATTTTTTATTGAACTAAAATCTTTTGACCATAATCCTAATTTTTTAAAAACTTTAGATCATAATCCTTTTTTTTTTAATTTAAATTTTATCAAATCAAATAAATTCTTATTCCACTTTTGGATAGGGCTTTTCACATTTCCTTTTCGTGTCTTCTTTTTCAAAAAATCATTCCGCAATAGAAAGTTCTAAAAGTAAAGGTAGCCGACAAGAAAGTTATGTTTAGTACAATTAAAGTTTGAGATGGGAGTGATAACACATTATTTATTAATTTATGTTTATCTTTGTTCACATTATTTATTAATTTATGTTTATCTTTGTTCCCAATTTTATGCTTATCTTCCTTCCCAAAATTTTATGCTTATCTTTCATGTATCTTTGGATGTGTAAATCGTTTTTTTTTTTAATTTAGAAAATGAGAAAATTTCACATTTATTATTTGAAAGTGTGTACTGAATAAATATTTATTGTGTAATAGCTTACAAATCACACATAATAATAATCTCGTTTTTTGTGTAATAGGAAAGACCATGTGTGACAAGTTCAATAGAAAGGATATTGGTAAGATTCAAACTCGGATTTTCTAATACAATAATCATACTTCACCACTACCGCTTTTGAGAGTAAACCAAATAACAGGAAGAATGTTACCGGAGTATATTTGGAAAGTAATACTTCGTATTGCTATGCATATATGTTTAAAGTATAATATTTTGAGCATCTCTGCTTTGTTACATGGTCCACTATTTATACTTATCAGACAACTGCTCTCTTACTATATCAGAACCTGCAATAATTAGCCTAGTGCTCTTCATTAAGCGATCCCTTGCTCTTTTAATGAGCCAATGCAAATATTATAATTATAATATTTGCAAATGGTGTCTGTTCTTTTCTTCTTCTTCTTTTTTTTTTTTTTTTGCATTTATATTCTGATTCTTAGATATAAGCTAAGTAATAATTTGTTGAAGAAAAAAATAAATAAATTACTTATTTTGTTCTTATTTTTAAGCGTAAAAATGTTCATTCATACATAAAAGGGAAAAGTCATCATTTTTAAAATAATTGAAAGAGCTAATACGTATACATGAATAATTCAAGATACAAAAATCAAATTCATGATATTCTTGTACGAGAATCAAGCATGCTCTATCATTCGATCACCTCTTTCGCCGCAAAATAGTATGTAAGAATGTCGATTGTTATATAAATAAAATGAGATAGGATGGTGACTAATTCACCAGTATCAAATGAATATAAATAGTTTTGTTATGATATTAGGGAGAGCAATCCCAGACAAGTGTTGCCTCTCTTGGGATGTGTCTCAATTCCTCAAATGGCTTACATGCCCATAAATGCTTGCCTACAACAAATCACCCCCCATACTTTGGTCATTGGGTATGTGCTTTAAATGGCTTATCTACAACTAATGTTTGCCCACAACAAAGCCACACTCATACTTATATCATCTCTCGAATTCGAACTCTACACCTTGCGGTTGTTAACAAAATAAAAAGTCTCAACTTATTTTGGCTTGATTGACCAACTAAGCTATAGTCAGGGTTCTCGAATCATAATCAAGTTACATACAGGTCAATTGACTCAGAATGTTCCATAACAATATCAATCTTATCTTAGTCCGTTCTTAATTCCTATGATTATATTGTTATGTGAAGAATATATAATTGGTGTTTAGTGGTGCAGTACACTCCACTCTTGTGTGTTGTGTGTATTTTTACTTTTTTTAGGTGACGAAAAATACTTGTCATCATAATTTTTCTTGTATCTTGCTATCGATGTTATAATAAAGTTGCGTTTTCGCTACAAGCTAACAAGTGGTATCAAAGCCAGATCTTAGGTTTAAAACACAGATGGTATCAAAGCCAGGTCATGAGTTCGAGTCTCAGGAGACCGGTAAAGAGCTGAGTGCTAGCACTCAGCGTCTCGAAAAATATATGGTGTATAAGAAAATAAAGTTATAATGATAAATTTTACTATTGTGATTCAACTGAAAGAATGTTGACAATAATCAAACTCATAATATTTAAATATAAGAGTTATATTATATCCACGAATTATATTATACCTACTCAACCATCCTAATATTTGTACGTGTGATTACAAATAGAGTGAAGGGATAATGTGTATTTCAATAAAGCATCATTCACTTCTTGGTAATTGATTGCAATATTGTCCCTCTAGTTCCTATATGCTTTGCATACCACATTCAATACCATCTTCATTAGTCAATGTCCCTGTAGTCTAGTGGCACCCGGTTACACCCCTATATGAAAGTGGGTGGATTCGAGCCCAATACTACATTGTAACATAGTTAGTAGTATTCAAAAAAAAATATCATCTTCATTATGAATTGTTTAATTGCACACTTTTTATATTCGGCAATCCAATTGCACAAAAAATAAAAGTTTAATAGCTTATTAAACATTTATCACTACCGAAAATAATGACGGATTTAGCGACAGGTCGTTTACGTTTCTAATTTCGCGACGGATTAGCAACAACTTAGTGGCAGATTTTGATTTTGATTTTTTTTGTTAAATGAACATCGTCTAGCGACAGATTTGCGACGGATAATACGACATATTTTTTTCGTCGTTAAACACGTAGCTAGTTTTAGCAGTGAATTTTTGCACAAAAGTTAGAGACAAATTTGCAACGAAATTTTTGCGAAGATTTTAATTGCTACATATTAGCGACAAATATATTAAGCCGTCGCTATATTTTCAATCGCAATATGTTTGTGTTTAAATCTTAGCAACATATTTGAAGATTCGTCGCTACATAGCGGCGAATTTCACATGTTTAACGACAAAAATCATCCGTCGTTATTTCCATATTTTTTTAGTGTATTCCTATTCGACATAATAATTAAATCAACAAATTACATATCAACGCCTCACAATTTTAGTATTAATTCATACTCCATTGTCTCCATTATTCAAGATATCAAAATATGTGATTTCATAGATAATATACATCTTCAACCAATTTGATCAGCTAAAAGTCATGGTTGCCAAAAAAGCAAAATGTAGATATCATTATCCCACTGCACCATGGACCAACAATTACGCCACTATGTGAGATACACGTTTTTACCTTGGTCAACTTTTTGATTCGTTAAAAATACTTTATAATATATCGTAGCTTTATAATAAAAAGTGATTCATTTACAATTAATTATGTAATTTGTGAGAATTCACAAATAAAAAATTTGTAGTCACAATTCACATTCTCAATCCCTTTCTAAATGCATTGACAATACACTCATCACACTTATTGGCATTTATGCATTTCCAAAAAATAGATTCAAGATTTTAAATGTCTCAAAATTTTAATTTGCACATATATTCGTGGCTTGTCAATTTTTTTGAATCATTTTTTTGGCTAAACTATGACAAACCCAAGTATTAGGAGAAAAAGAAAATGATTTTAAAAAAAGTGCGAAATTCATTTGGGACTTGACTTTTTTACCAGAAATTTAAGTCGCAAACGAGTTTTTTATAGAGTTGTTCAAGTTTTAAAAGGATCATATTTTTGTCCACTCACTTCATTTTTGTCACAAAGTCAACCCCATACTTTTGTTAAGTTATTGAGGATGTGCTTTAATTGGCTTACCAACTCACAAGTTCTTGCCCACAGGCCACAACAAAGCCAAACACATACTTTCGTCACTTGTAGGATTCGAATTCTGCACCTTGCGATTGTTAACAAAACTCCTAACTTAATTTGAGTTGATTGACTAGTTAATTATGTTATACCCGAGTTCTCAATCATAATCAAGTTGCAGGTCAATTGTTTCGGACGAATAATATAATCAATTTAGTCATTGAATCAATCAATATTTAAAACGCATTAGAGTCCACGATGTTTACCAAACATATATATTTTATTTCTAAGTGATCGGCCTGAATGTTCCATAACAACATCAATCTTATCTTAGTCCGATCTTAATCCCTATGATTATATCGTTATGTGAAGAATATTATTGGTGTTTAGTGGTGCACTAAACTCCACTTTTGTGTACTCTGTGCATTTTTTCTATCTTTAAGGTGACAATGGATACCTGTAAGGCTGTAACCACTAGTCCACTACATAAGGGTACGGTGTGTTTGCATTAGATAAACTCTACTTCTGTGTGATAGTTTGCATACAATGAGAGATAAATGTATTAGGAAGCTAATACCCTATGACTCAGTCAAAAAAATTTTGATAAAAATCTAATTCGCAATCTTTAGGTGCGAGAGTCATCTTTCACCTACTTAATCACTTTGAGTTTTTGGTCGCATTTTTACTTAGTACAATATATGTGCGCATGCGCAGTAAGAGATTTTATCATATCATGTCTTTTGATTGATAATTGTACGTGTGATTAAAAATGGAGTGAAGGGATAATGTGTATTTCAATAAAGCATCATTCACTTCTATGTAATTGATTACAATATTGTCACTCTCATTCCAATTTGTTTTGCATAGAGCATTTGACATCATCATCGCGAAACTAATTCATATTTTTTGAATTTTTTTTTCTCATCCCCTCCCCGCACCCGCAGATTATTTAAAAGGTTATCGCCATATCAATTAAAAATTGACACTACATATCACTTTAAGTTTAATTATTGCACGATTTTAGATTATTCAAGAATCCAATTATAATTTTTTTAGTTGGATAATTCAATTACAGATTTACATATATATAACTTGATAATCTATTTGGCCTTTATTTAAAAAAAATAAAATAAAAAAAGTAGTGGCCTCAATTGAAACTACTGATATATACATATATAACTCCCACACTCTCAACAAAAAAAAAAAAAAAAAAAAAAAAAAAAAAAAACTCCCACACTAACTCCATTATTCAAAATATATATATCAAAACATGTGATTACTTAGGTGATATACATCTTCAACCAACAATGATTAACTAAAGGTCATTGTTGCCAAAAAAGCAAAATGTATATATCATTATCCATTAATCCCACCCTGGAACAACAGTTACGCCATTATGTACCATAGATACGCCTTTTATCATGGTCAACTTTTTGATATCATTTTATTCTTGGTGCAAAATTCAGTGGGACCCATAAAAGTTATAAGAGCATCTATCAATGGAGTTTTTTCGCGATTTTTAGGAGTTTTTGTAAATGTGATTATGAAAGAGAAAATGAGTTGGGAAGGAAAAAATAAATAAAACAAATCAAAATTTAAAAAAATAAAATAAAATAAGTTAGATGTTAGGCGCGCCTGACGCCCCATTGCACGTGCCCGTCCGCGCACAGCAGCCCATGCTGTAAATCCTCTTGTGTCAGTTTTACTGTGCTATAATCCCTTACAGAAGCTTCATTTCTCTTCTCTTTCTTCACCTCTCTCATAAGTTGGCTATTCTTCTGACAATAACTCCATATGAACCCCTGATAGGGGTGCTCTAAGAGCATCCTCATCAACTCTCTACATATCACAGTTTTTGATGTGTCCATAAATGATCGAGAGAGGAGGAAATTAGAAGGAAAAAAAAAAAAGAAAGAAAAAAAAATAAACAAAAAGCAGGTTTGACCTCTGACACACAAAAAATAATAATAATAATAATAAAAAGCAGGCGACACACTAGTGGGGTGTGTGCATTGCACGCGCCCGCCTAGGTGCTGAATGTGCACCTGACGCGCACAAAAGCAGTAGCTTTCTGGCATCTCTCTCATTTGAAACCAACAAAAAATGTGTTCTTACATGAAAAAAAAAAAAAAAAAAACTACCTTAAAAATCATTGCCAACATCAACAAAAATCATCTTTGAGTTTTTTTTTTCCGACGAAAACCATAAAAAAATCATTGATGTAGTTGCCCTAAAGGAATTAAAGACATAATTACTTGTTAAATAATTAGTATCTGGTGCCCACAAGAAGCGATGCCCACAAAAGAATGAAACTCCACACTTGATTGCCATGATTTGATAATTTGTTTTTGGGTGCAATCTATCATCCGAAAACTAATCAAATTGCCTCTAAGGGCATAATTCTTTTTTCCCAGTAAATGCCAAAATGGGACTGCCAATGTTGCTCACTTGCTCACATCCACACACTAAAATTAGTGTAGCCCAATTAACACTAATATACATGGGATACCAAAAGTAGGAATAAGTTGATTAAAGCCATTAATTTTGCCTGTGATTGGATTAATAATTTATCAATAATCATTCCACAGCTGACAATAACCTAACACCTAGCAATTCAAGGAGCTGTAATCCATTAATTTGCACAATATTTTATCCCCAAAATTTATGACAAAATATTAGGGATAAAAAAAGAAAATCTTTGATTTACACGTGAGTTCACTACTCGAATGTGTGTTTTGAGTAAAATTCATCTTGTGATTTTAGCTGGTAATTAATGGACTATCATATAATAAATCAGTCTGAGTTGTTCATACCTTACTTACTTAAACTGAGAAGACTAATAAACACTCTTATATAAAGTTGGATAATGATTTTATTTTTATTATCTATAGTTAATATGAGAAAGAAAATAAGATACAATAACAAGAGAAATAAATAATGAGGAATGGATGTGCACATTGTTGCAACAATTTTGCAAACAAGAAATATATTTAGGCTGATAGTTGAAGAAATAAAAAAGATGTGCAATGAAAGCATGATCTTAAGAGTGATATCACCACAATCAATATAATCATGAATCAATGTCATTCCCCAAGGTTTACAAAGGTAGCACAAGAATTGTGCACTCATTTCTGGCCTACAAAAGTTAAAATCTCTCGCCCTAATTTTTCATATTCCTTCCTGATAGGCTTTGTAGCGGTGATAAATCACATTGACTCAGCGACCTATTATGTGAGAAGGCTAGTGTCTAGTGTCACAAGAATGTCACCACATACATTGGGTGTAACAGTACACTCACACTATGACTATCAATGTTCGATCATGTATCCTTAATGCACTCATTTCTAATGCTTGGAACTCACAATTAGTCTATTTATTATAGTTTAATTATTAATTATACATGATAGGGTTATATATATATATATATTTTTGAGAATACATGATAGGGTTATATGACAACCTAACTAACACAATAATTCTTGCAATAAAACCTAGTAAAACAAGTCTAGAGATACTTGGGTCTTACTCAATAACTAAGTTTTTAGCACAAATTTTTAAGTGTCAACTATGAAGGAAGGTGGGGGGCAAAAACAAAAAAAGAAAGAAAAAAGAAAGAGAAAACAATGAATTTTTAGGAAAAAAAAAAGTTGGCTAAACGCGTGTAACTACACGCACTCGACTGGACGCAGCTGTGAACTTCACTCAGCAATAATTCAACTTGTCTTTTTATTTGTAGGGTCCATTCAAAGAGACAAAAATTTGCCTCAAAAATTTAGTGTAACAATCCCATCTTCTCTCTCTTTTCTCACTTCCACATCATCTATTTTGCCTCAAAAATTTCACCAAAAACCACAAATAGGGATGATCTTACATAATTGGATAGGCCACTCGGAGACGTTTAACTAACTTTGCCTGAGTTGCAGAATAGATAGAGGCTAGGACTAATGTGTTGACTTTTGCAAAATAGATAGAGGCTAGGACTAATGTGTTGACTTATGCGACTGCCTCATCTAATCAATTTTGTAAAATTAAAAAGTTACAATTAATTGAGTCACTAAATCATCACAAAAATTATAAATTAGATTTCTTCATAACCTAATTAGCTTCATGCTTTTCTTTATTATTATGTGTTTATAGTAAAAGCATGAATTCACACTACTATTATTACACTTTTAGGTCACCATTATCGCCCTTGTCATCATCATCATCAACCCACACTTTGCTCTTGTAGCGGTATCTCCGAGCAACGAGCACAAAGTACACCAAATTCACAGCCCCGATGCCGGCGATAACAAAGTAGTAATTTTCCAGCCTGCCAGCGTCAATGTCGGCGGTTAGCCAGTCCGGCCGACCGTGGCCCCCCGTGGTCCTGTGCACCGTGTTGACCAGCATGGTGCTGACGTAGCCGGCGACGCCCCACGTGACGGAGGACAGCGAGTTTCCGATGCTGATCATGTTCTCCGGGAACTCCTTGTTGTAGAACTCTATTTGTCCGAGAATATTAAACGCCTCGGCGAAGCCCATCGTGATGAGCTGCGGGAACAGCCACGCGACGGAGATGGGCGACGCGCCGCCGTGAGCAGCGGCGAGTGAGGCGCGTGCGGCAGCGCGTCGCTTGATCTCGACGAAGCCCGCCACCACCATGGCGAGGACGGAGATGGCGAGCCCGATTCCCATCCTTTGGAGGACGGTGATTCCGCCGACAACGCGCGTGCGGCGCCGGGCCCACGGGACGAGGACGCGGTCATAGAAAGGGAGCCAGACGGCGATGGTGATGAGGGAGACGACGAAGAGGGAGCCGGCCGGGATTTGGAAGCCGCCGCGGCCGAGGTGGCGGTCCATTTGCATGGCTTGATTGACTGTGAAGGTGCCCTGCTGAATTATGGCGAGTGAGCACGCGATTCCGGCCGGCCAGATTGGGATTACTCGCACTATGCATTTCACTTCTTCGGTTTCTTGAATGCTGCATAGCCTCCATCGGTTTCTGCATTTTCCGTCGCCGGTCACATCTCCGTCCATTACTACCGCCGCTTTGTTTAAGAACCTGCAGACCAGGAAACATCAAAATTTTATGAAAGACAAGTAAAAGTTTGGGAGTACATACAAGTATTATATTACTAATAAGAGTCATCAAGTTATAATGGTACTTGATCGATTGTCAATAGTTAAAAACGCATTTAATGTGAGTATAGTATAGGTTTAATGCGTCATACAATTAAGGCATGTTCATGATATCTCGTGGTCTAATTAAAAAGAGAATTAAGACACATCACCAAAAACACACCACTAGGTATGCATAAATGCACAATTAGGTATGGGAAGTATGGTGCATTTTTGGGTGTATTGTGCCTTTGTAGTGTATTTGTGCATTTCATTGTTGAGTATTTTCTTAACACTATTTGTGCTTTTTAAGCGGCAACACCAACCACACGTCAAGGAGCGGCTGCATTTGAGTTGAAGTCTCATATAATATTATCAATAATAGTTTAGAAGCATTATATATATTACCCGTAATCCTTGGTGAGGGGGAGCTTAGCCACAGTGGAGCCGGGGGGCAACGGCGGATCGTAATAAACACCGACACCGGCACCATCACCCGGGAGCCTAATTTTGCGCTTCTTATAAGCCGCCGCCACCACCCGAGCTACACCGGAAAAGACGCTCCCTTCCGGCTTCACATAAACGTAGCGCCGCATGCCGAGAAAGAAGAGCACGACTCCGCATACCATGAGCCCGGTGGGGATCCCGAACCCGATCACCCAGCTCACACTGTCCTGGATATAAACCACCACCGTCATGCAGATTATGAGCACCGTCGTGAACGACATGTAGTACCAGTTGAAGAAGCTGCTAATGCCTTTCCGGCCCTCCGGCGTGGACGAGTCGAATTGGTCCACGCCGAACGGGATGCTGCACGGCCGTATTCCGCCAGTGCCGATGGACAGGAAGCCCAACCCCATTATTAGATAGCCCAGCTGGGAACGGGTAGGGCCCTCGCATTGCTGGCTGCCCACCGTGCAGGGCGGTGGACGCATCGTCGGGCGGGCGGCTATGGTGGTCAACGTCACCATTCCCTGTCAACAACATGATGAGTATTTTAATTGAAAATGACAAACATCAATAACCACATATTTTTCATAATTCATAATGTGAACTTGTCAAAATCAACTTATATCACCAAATAAATCTTCTTTCAAGTGACAAATCCACAATATATAAATATATATATATATATATATATATATATATATATATATATATTTATATATATATATATATATTATACTTATTATCAATGGCTTATATTTTGTTAATTGTGCAACTGTGCACTTCATTTGCACAGTTGTTCAATTTGCAAAATTTAAGTCATTGATCTTAAACATTCAATGATATATATGTGTCCGTACATACTCATGAAAAAGGAGATTCACCTTTATCATATAAATAAATAAAGAAAAGTAGGTAACCCCAACTTCAAATTTTAATTCATACAATAAGTTTTATGACTCAGCCCCATTGGTCCGTCCAACCAACTAGTCAATCAAGACTGCTCTGACAAATTGTGCTCATCATTGTCTTATTGATTGAGAAAATGATAAATGGATTCTAAGGTCAACTCAATAGTGATTTTGGGTTGCTTTTGAGAAAGTAAGGATGATGGGGAGGAAAAATGGTGAGAGAAGAAATAGGGTGTTGGAAGGATGTGTGATTTTTGGTCTGAAAATGTAAGGTTCGTGTGGAGAAAAAGTTATGTCACACCCGTACGTTTAGTGCAACTTGTGCACCCAGGAACGCTCTTAAGTTTATTTATTTATTTATTTTTATTGTCAAACTTTTTTTTTTCTCTTCCCTCCAGTTTTCTCTTTCCTATTTTTTTCTCTTCCCTTCCGTCTTCTTTTTCCTATACTCATCACTGTAAAATGTATAAATGTTATGGATATATAGACAACATAAGTTACTAGAAAGGTTGTTTGTTATTACCATAAATACATGGTTTGTTTGCTTAGCTTGTTTAAATGTTTACTACTTAGGTTAAACTCATCTTGTGAAACAAAAGACAAATGCATTAAATCCGTACTTAGGTTAAACTTATCTTGTGAAACAAAAGACAAATGTATTCCATAGAAGTGGGTTTTCGTGGTGAGGAAAAATTTATCAGCTACTGAACTACTACTGCAAATACAATTTCCCAAAATTCGTGTTGCCAAACAGGGCATATTCCACTTTCTTTGGTAATTAATATTCATATATTCACACTCCATTATTCCACGAATTCAGGCATTAGATTTGACCAATCAGATCACCTAATAAATATTAATCACAATTTGTTGTTTTGCCATTATTCTTAGGACTATGCATGTGTTTGATTAAGGTTCGTTATATGTAAAAAATTTATAATACCAATATTTTAGTTCAACTATTAATTACTATTTGGTTATATAAAGTACATAATAAAAGATATTTATTTATAAAAATACAAAGAGTCCCAATCAAGCTGGATGGGATTAAGTGATAATATCCCTAATAATATAGGGTGAGGGAGAATGAATTCTAATGTGCCTATAATATAGAATCCTAATAGGTTATAACTCATTAAACGCCAAATTTTATACTTTTGTAGAAAACTAAAAAATAAAGAATTGAAATAAATCCCAGTTCTTTTCTTGGACTAAAAATTATTGTATTAATTTAAAATATAATTAAAAAAAAAAAAGAGTTTTACCAGGAATTGAGAAAAGGAGGAGATGGCAATGGTCCAGAATTTGCCGATATAGGAATCAGAGATGAAGGCACCAATTAACGGCGTGAAGTTGGAAATGCTATACCAAATGTTCAACATGTTGGAAGCTGAGACTTGGCTAAAGTGAAACACTGTGAGCAAGAACACCGTGAAGTTCGCCGTTAGCCCAAACGACCCCAGTCTCTCAAACGTCTCATTGCCTGCAAAACAAACATAATTAGGCAGGTTAAATATAAGGAATGAGAATAAAAGTCATATAATACATTATTTAGTCGATAATTTTTAAAACATAGATATATGTATATGAGATTTGGTTACTCCTATAATTACAAAATTCATTACCTAATTTTTTTTTAATACGTACTACTCTATTCATAACTACTTTCTCAACCTATTCAAGCACAAAGAGTCAGGATATTACTTTCTCAACCTATTCAAGCACAAAGAGTCAGGATATCGTTTCCATAACTTCTCATATTTGAGACCAACTTGGTGCCAATAGACTACAAGGTCTTGACTCATTACCTAATTTAAATGAGGTATCATTTCATTAATTCAACATTATCCCTCCTTATTCCATTGCCTCCTCATTTTATTTATTTCTTCACTCTATTGCCTACTCACTTTATCGTCACTCTTTAAATCAATTGCATTGATTTTTTATTTTTGTATTTTTAAAATCTTTATACTGATTATAAAATCAGTACATAACCAAACATCAATATTAATAATCATTTCAATTCCATCTTACTACCAAACATACAAAATATTTTCACCTAAACTCATTTCAATTATCCGTATTTAATTCCTATTCTGATTTCAATTTTCATATTGAACTAAACACACCTTTAGTGACACCACCACTTATGCATGCATATATACTTTACCACTGTCAGTAATGACCAATTACACAACCTATGACTCACTCAAACGTATGACGACGTTCGTTGGCGAACCAAACGGCAACGGCGACTCCTATCCAAATTTAATTAATGCTTTATGGATATGTTTCACTCACAACTTATTAAAATTACCGCCATATTTTAGTTGCGACAATAAATTTTACTCTCTTGTGGATGATTTTTTTGGGCACTAGATAGTAATCTTCTTGCCTAAAAGATTACTAATTCATTGTGATTTAATTTCTCTACAATCATTATAGGGTCGAGATGTGGAGACCAGAGTGAGAAATTTTACTGTTGGCACCCAAGAACGGCTTTTAAATTTTAAAAAAAAAATTAAAGACTTTAAGTTGAGGCAAATATACTATCTTTTATTCAGATTATCATGATTGAAAAAATCGCTAGGAGCTCCTTGGGCGTTCAGGGAGCGCCTAGCGCCTAAGATGCCTAGAAGGGGATTAATCCGCGCCTAGGTGCTAGTGTATTTTTTTATTTTATTTTATTTTTAAAAAAAATTGTTTCAATATTTTTAATTTTTTTAAAAATTAATAATTATAAATTATATAATATTTTAATAGTTAATACTAAATATTAAATATTAACCTAAAAATATATATAGAATTTGTACAATTTAAGGTTATTTCGCTCAAAGAAATGTTGTTTGGAGTGAAATAACCCATTAAAAAAAAAGAACAATAGTTAATTGGCTGATTAGGCGGCCTAGTTGGTGACTAAGAGGTATAGTCGGCGCCTAAGAGGCCTAGGCGGTCAGCGCCTAAACGGCTTAGGCGGTGCTTAGGCGGTCGCCTAGCCGGCCAACCGCCTATATCGCTATTTAAGGTGATACGCTAGGCAGTCGACCTGCACCTAGCGCTTAGGGTGGGATTTTTGCAACACTGCTGATCATTTGTACCAACTATAATTATGCATGATCTGATTGTGTCTGGTAAAGTAGAAGGCGGTGTTGACAATATCCGATACAATCCTAATAGTATATATATAATCTTACTTGATATATATGACACCATAAAATTAAGAAGTAGCTGCATGGAGGAGGGTATAGGATAAGGGAATTATATGGAAGAAGGAAGAGAAAGAAACCTAGGATGAAAGGCATGGATTTCCATCCACCGGGCTTTGTCTTGATTGTCGACATCTTGTCGTCGCCGGCGAGCTTTGCATCGCCGGAAAGTGATTCCGGCGGCGATTTAATGCAGCAAGAAAGCCGGGATGAGCTTTTCAGCTTGCCATCCTTCTTCTCACTCTCCAACTCCATTTTGAATGAGTGATTGAATTTGAGGTTTACTTTGGTAGTAGTATTTATTGTTGTCTGGATGAGAAAATAGATAATTCACAAAACTATATATTTCCAGAGCAATTAATTAGTTGGTGATTACTTTTCATTTATTAGTGCAATAAATAGTTAAATGTCAAATCTCAGTACATACACTCATTTTCGGTCCCTCTTTTAAGAGGGTTATTGCTGGAATATATTGTTCGGCAGTAGTGCATAGAATATTATTTTATATTCGAATGTCATGAAGTTACTTAACACTAAATTGTACGACAATTTATTTACATACAAGGAGTACAATCCAAACCCAAGTAAACGCACAATTCTATTAGTGGTAAGAATCGAATCTAATCATATCATTGAAAGCAAGTTTTGAGCGAGACTTCTCATCCACTGAACTAATGTCTTGGGGCCATGAATTTGATTCTTGTCAATAAGCTCTTAGTCTTATACTCTTCTTCTCCTAAAAAATAGTCTTATACTCAACACGTCCGATCCCTTGATGGGTAACAAGCAACATATAATTGTAGTCTTTTTTCATCGAGTTGTGTGCTTTGGCTCTAACTATAGGAGACATCTTTAAGCACAGTGCTAACTAGATTGATATTTTCATACAAGAGGGAATCCAAACTCTTGACTTCTCTTAAGAAACGAGATTACACAGCCACTCAGGCTAACTAAGCTAGTTGAACTGTATATTTATTATTGAGTTAATTCTATTTTTGGTCCTAGATTTATATGTGACAATCCATTTTTAGACTTTTTTATCAGAACATTCACATTTGGTCATAGTCTTATTGTGGCAGAATCATTTTTTGTCCTTTGTCAACAAAATCGTTAAAATGTTGTTAAATACAATGACATTTCGATCATCTTTGTACAAAATGAGTTGACCCAACTATATTTTTATGTTTATTTTTTTGAAAAAAATTGTAATTGAAAACTGAAGTGCGTTTTTATTTTACGGCATTGCAACTATTTTGTGGATAGAATACTCAAACTGATCATGTCACAATAATACTAAGACTAAATTAAATGTGAATATTCTAATAATAAAAACACTAAAACTGAACTGCCACATATAAATTTAGGACAAAAAATGAAATAAACTCTTTATTAGTTATATATTATATACTTAATTCTGATACACATGGGATTCACAATCTATCTCACACTGAAGTCACCATAGTCTTTTCACTTGGACCAATGCTTCCATTTTTTAATAGTGACATTTTAATTATTACACATACAAACAAATGGATGCTGCCCATCTTTTTTTATAATATTATTATATATTATAGGATCACCAAAATTTTATGTGACAGATTATAAATGTGAGGTGAGGGGTATAAAGTGGGATGGGACACCCATGCACTCTTATTTATGAAAATTAGCCAAATTATGTGATGTGTTAAAGGAGATTCAGTGAATTGCTTACACATAATTACGTATTTAATCTTAATAATCTTTTGATGTACAGTTGTTTGGCGAACTGTCCCTGAAAAAATACTTCATCAATTAATGAAAAAATTTAACGTGCGTTGACTGATGGTATACCGTGTTGATTTATATTGATGTGATTCAAACGTATGTTTAATTGTATTAAGTATTATAGTAACATGAGAATTTATATCGTGGACCCTGGTCAAATATACATATTTAACTTTATAAAGTATAGAATTCATATTTATAATGCACATAATTATATAATCGAAGACACATAAATAATTAACATAATACACATAATTTATGTTTATAATGCGCAGAATTCATGTTTATAATACACAAAATTTATGTTCATTGTATCGTGTTTATGTGTATGTGTGTTATGAATATGAATTCTGTGCATTATAAACATAAATTATTTTAAAATTAAATTTTGTGCATTGGACCAAGGTCCTAACAATAGGAACATTTGTCCCTACAGAATTTGATGTGATCCAATAAAAAAGGTTGTTTGATACCTAATACCTAGTGTAAATCGGCATAGTACATATCAATACCTTATAATTTTTCTAAAGAGTTAATGTTCACAAAATGAAAGTATATATGGAGTAAAACTCTGATCGAAGATAACAATAAAAGTTGTGGATTGCTCTTTCTTTTTTTTTTTTTTTTTAAATGAACCGAAGCATGTCATGTAAGCATGTAATAAATATTAAAAATGGAGTAGAAGTTTGAAATATGTGTAGTATTGCTCATCAACTATGCAAAATTTATTCAAATTTAATCTTCTAATATAACTAACAAATGGCCAATTTTTTTTTGAAAACAAATGGCCAAATTGAGTAAATCTTGTATATATAATCAATAGACTATTTTGAATGAATTGATAGTCAAACTCGAGAACAAAGTTAAGAATTCTGACATATTCAATAGGCTATTTTGGCATTATCCCTTTTTTTAAACAATGCCTTTTCTCATTTTCATTAATTGTTCAGATTAAGATAATGTGTTAAGATATTACAGTATTATTTATTACGTAATATTTGTTAAATTATATTTAAAAATTTTATGAAGTTAAATTTAACTTTTTTTATTTAAAGGTATAAATTTATATCACTCAATCATAAAGTTTTTGACACATTATATCATAGTGGCATGGGCATATTATATTGTTTTTTAGAATGTTGTGTTGGTGCTAATCTATTTGATAAACCATCAATTAATTAAGTGCTAGCATCATGTGAATGTATAAATAAAGGAAAAACATGAGGGCAAAAACATTTTTTTTAATTAAATAAGAATGACTACAAGACTGCAAAGAAATTTGTGTGAATGCCCTTAAGGCATACATGTTGTCTTGTACGATGGAAAAGAATTCTTTAAACACCCAAAAACGGTTGTCAAGTGGATAAAGTATAATTCTATTAAAGGATCATGAGTTTAATTCTTGTCTAACACTTTTTTAGTTGAGATCATCGCACAAGGTCTAAGGTACTGATATTCGTAAAGCCCACCGCTCTGATGACCCTGAACACAAGTAGGGGAGGTAAACTGTAGGATGTGCCTCAATTGACCTACAAGTCATGCATGATTTTTTTAATCAGAAAAGAAGGATAATGGGTAAACGAGACAAAAAAAAAGTCGGTACACATAAAAGTTACCTACTTATCTTCGACCAATTTATCATAATGCAACAATTTAACAGCATTCGTTGAATAACATATGATTGCTCATCTATCACAATATCAACCAAAACCTATAGTCATGTTAAATCGAAGTCTTAACAAGAAAATCAACTTCTTTATTTTGCTCTCGAAAAATATGTATGCATGCATACATCTTAGAGCCACATTCCGACATCAAACCGTGAAAGCTTCTATCCCAAACAACCTCAGAACTGACCATAACTCACTTCAATGGCACTACAAGTCCCAATACATACCATAAACCTCAACAACAAACTTCTACCACTATCCCATAATAAACCCTTTCCCCCTTCACATTAAATTAGCAAGGCAACAATATTCTATATCCAATTTAAGGTGTGTTTGGTTCATGGGTTTAGACACAATGAATGAGAATAAAAGTTATACACATTGTTTGGTTGATAACTTTTTAAAACACAGGTATAAAATTTGATTACCGCAATAATTACAAAATTCATTACCTAATTTAAATTAGGTATCATTTCATTAATTCAACATTATCCTTCCTCATTTCGTCACCTCATCACTCATCTCTTCTCACTTAATCACTGCATTGCCTACTCACTTCATCGCTACTCTTAAGATCAATTGCTTTGATTTTTTGTTTATGTATTTTTAAAACATTTATTCTGATTATAGGATTATACATAATCAAACATTAATATTAGTAATCATTCCAATTTCAACGTACTACCAAACGTGCAAAATGCTTTCTCCAAAATTTCATTCCAATTACCAAACATTTAATTCTCATTCTGATTCTCATGTTTGAACCAAACACACCCTTACTCTACCTTTCTTCAGTTCAAATTGACATGCGAATACAACTATCCTAAAATTCTTAAAGAAGTATTGACACAAACAAGATTAATCTTTTCAAAAATTAGGGGTCATATGCCGTAGCGCTGGCCACACAAAGCTAGGGCCAACCCTAGTACTGGATAAACTGCAATAGAAGAAGTAAATTAAATCGCACTAGAAAAATCTTGTGCATATGACTGAATATATGCTAAAAAGGTAAACTCCTCAACTATAACTCGACCAAAAGAGTGCTTATAAAAATTTAAACTTGTGATATTCAAATACAAAAATCATATTTCATCCACTCAATCACATTCGGACCGACTCATAAGTTATGTATCTACAACCTTGATTGTTTGACTTAAAAAATATCATCGGTGGACACGTACTGTTAGATCACTGCGTTGACTAGTTTGGCAGCTGCAAGTTGACCACGGTGAATCGGTGATGCTGTATTAAAGAGAGGGCTCACCTCTAGAGGTTGCAGATTTTTGTGCCCCATGTTAATTACATTTTAGGTTTTATTGAGCAATACTAAACTTATGTTACATATTTTAATTGATTAAAAAATAGTGGTTTATAATTTTTCTATTTATTTTTAATAAAATATAATGGGAATAATAAAAAGGGGCCTGGATTAATTAATCTGCAATAACAAATAAAGACAAAGTATTAGAATGAATGCAACAACGTTGAAAATTTGATGCTTAACGTTTGTTCAGTAGAAATTAATCATGAAGCTGCAGCGTGCAGGGAAGTGTTGGCTTGGCTCAGACGCAAAGAAGTTGGGGACGTTCACCTTTTCACAGATTGTTTGCAACTACACAGCAATCGTTCCTACGCTGGTCTCACCATTGATGCTTGTAGGGCAGCTATGTCAACCTTCAGCTATTGCCAAGTCGATTGGGTAGCTCGATCAGCAAATATAATTGCACATTCTCTAGCCACTTTGGCTTTGGCTTTTTCATCTACTGTTTCGATGTACTCCGCCCGACTCTATTTCTGAGTTTTTCGATTAATATATCTCGCTACTTTGCTTTCAAAAAAAAAAAATCATGAATTTGATTCTTACAAATAATTTTTCGGTTGATCCCGTCACATAGAGTTTTCCTTTTTCATCTCCTCTATAGTTTCGAGACTATTACACATGAGTAAAATTCATCCAATACACGCTCTCAAAAAGTGAGAGCGAGTTTCGATCCACATCAACAAAAAAAAAAAAAAATTAAACACAAGACATAAAAGGGAAATGCATTTATCATTAACCTAAATGAATAGACTTAAACCTACTTACATGTTATATATATACTAGATTCAATCTTTCCATTGATGTGATGATAATACTTGATATATAGGTCAAACCCCCATTAAATTTGATTAGTGCAATGGAGCAACAACGTGAATAATGTGACTTAACAATGTCCATGTTTGACTATTAATTGCGAAAATGCATTAATTTTTTGATAAAAATTAATAAGTAGATAGTTGTTAGTTTAATTATTTGAATTTGTAAGAGGACTCGGCATAGTCATAACCCCATATCACTGCATCAATTCACTCATGCAAAATAGCAAAAAATTTAGGT
Source organism: Ipomoea triloba (assembly GCF_003576645.1). Classification (NCBI taxonomy): domain Eukaryota; kingdom Viridiplantae; phylum Streptophyta; class Magnoliopsida; order Solanales; family Convolvulaceae; genus Ipomoea; species Ipomoea triloba. Next base: position 27,771,189 of record NC_044922.1, on the reverse strand, counting down.
GTATATATATATATATATATATATATATGGTTGGGCTTATTGGGCTAGTTTGATACCCACCATTCCATCCATATGTATACAGATAACAGACTCACCATATCTGTTGCAGCAGTCGCCATTAGCATTGGGTATTTCCAAAGGACTTGAGACAGATCCTGCAATTTACTTCCCTCCACCAACGCTCCGAGACATGGTAGGTAAAGATTTTCGGGATTGGGATGGAGCCTTTATCATGCATCGAGAGTAAAGCACGAGAAAACTACGTACATATATGCCTGGTCCTTAATTAAATATTGAGATTTGAGGAAAATGTAGGCCGTGGAAGACTTGAGGCAGATCCCGAAATTTACCTCCCTCCACCAAGGGTCCAAGCCAGAGCATGTAGGGGCGTTCGGGATTAGGGTGCAACCCTTTATCATGCATCGAGAATAAAGAATGAGAAAAAACACATACATATATACATGGTCCTTAATTAGATATTGAGATTTGAGGAAAATGTAGGCCGTTAAGGACTTGAGGCAGATCCCGCAATTTACCTCCCTCCAGCAAGGCTCCAAGATAGGGCAAGTAGGGGCTTTTGGGATTAGGGTGCAACCCTTTGTCATGCATCGAAAATAAAGAATGAGAAAATAAAGAATGAGAAAAACACGTACATATATACCACAAGTGAAACGACATTCAGTTACAACGATGAAATACAAATCGCGTTTAGAAACGAGCTATAATTTGAGAAGATGAAAACACAAGTAAATACACAATTATGAATCTCGTAATAGATACTACTCCATATACACTAGCACCACAAGAATTGAACCACATCCAATGACAAGTAAATACAAAACCGTATATACTATGTACATGTTTAAGTGTTTAACAACACAAAGAGTAGAGAATTTAGGTATTTGAAATGAGTTTTTTTCGATAAGTAGAAGAGTAGTTTAATGGCAATTCAATAATAGAGGGAGATCAAGAAGAAACCTGAAACATAACCGGAGCAATTCCCAATGGCCAACCTATCGACAAGTCCTGCACTGCATATCAGTACTCGCCCACCTGCACGAAGACTGCATCGATATCCCCTGCACCCAAAGAATCTCGAAGGAAGCTAATAACAATGGAAACCCGAAACCCTTCAAAGAAATTGTATCAATCTGGAAATAACAGTTCTTATAAATTCGGGAAAGTGCAATTTCAACAAAAACTATAGGCAATGCGTTAATCTCAGCTAAGTCACAGATCGGGAAAGTGCAATTTCAACAAGTTATGATCATAATACAATTATAGCTTCAATCCTTGTAAAACGTAAAAACTTACCCGAAACATCATACATAAACCCATAATTTAATGTAGGAAATCACAGGTAGAGGCAAACTATACTCAAACAACCTAACTATAATCTCGAGAACAGCAACATAGTTTTACAACAGTGGCAAACCCCTACCAGCTAAATCAAAGAATATCATCATAAGCAACAATCTCCCTGCCCTTAAAGGGAACCCCCAACCTTGAAGCAATCCCACCTCGTTTCTTTTCACTACTATTTGCATCAACATTATGCTCGATTTTGGAGTCCACAATTGCAGATCCCAGCTTGTTACCTCTCCCGTGCCTACTCAGAGGCACCTCGGCTCTAACTAACTTGGAAGAAACTGCCATCGTTCCTTCTCTCTTAGCCACCCCTTCCTTCCATTGTGGCACTGGATCACTTGCCCACATCACTTGCACCTATCATCACCGAGAAAAGAAAGTAAACAACCAAAATATAGCTCAATTAAAACAAAGGGACAACCCCAACCAAGTTAGTCAAGTTGCTGCTCGGTAATAATCACAAGGTTCCAAATTCACAACGTCAGTAATCACAAGTTTCTAAGTTTGATTTCCCGTAGTAGCAACTCATTGGCCTTCTTGATTTGAGCTGATTATCAATGGGTAACCTAAGCCAGTTTAACTCATTATGATCCGGCTATGGTTACAAGGTGAGATTTAACCCAAGCACACCCTCGCATAGTTTGAGCTAGTCATCTATAAGCAACCTAAGTTGATTTTCCTCTTTATAATCCGATTAGGATTACAAGGCGAGGTTTAACAAGAACACACCCTTAGATACCCAAAAAAATTGAAAACAAAAGGAAAAAAATATTTGATTTTTATACAATTTGGGGAAATGGTTTGAGTACTACTAACTCTACACACAATGCAGTATCTGTCCATAATTACTTTCTCAAAGTACTGACTCGTCTCCACCGAGGCTTGAACCCACTGAGGCTTGAACCCACAAGCTCCCCTAACAACTTGGTGCCACTAGAACACTTATGCTATTTGGATATGTGAAATTTGGGTGAATTAACAGAAAAGATTTGATTTTTATGCAATTTGGGTAAATGATTTGATTCATATGCTAACTGGGTAAGTGAAATTTGCGTGAATTGACAAAAAAAAGATTTGATTTTTATGCAATTTGGGTAAATGATTTTATTCTTATGCTAATTGGGTAAGTGAAATTTGGGTGAATTAACAAAAAAGATTTGATTTTTATGCAATTTGGATAAATAATTTGATTCTTATGCTAATTGGGTAGGTGAAATTTAGGTGAATTAACAAAAAAATTTGATTTTTATGAAATTCGGGTAGGGCAATGAAACCAAATTGACCCGCGGCCCAACAAGGAATTTGGAGTCAGAGAGCTTACAGGTTCGGAATGTAGGGTAATTGGGAAAGCGGCGTCAGCGGCGGCGGCCACGGCGGACGCCGCCGATTCTCTTGACCGGAAAGTGACGTGGGCGAGCCCGCCGGGGTCCATGCGGGTGCGAGAGATTGCGCCGTAGATTTCGAACCGAGATTTCACGTCTAACACCGAACACTCCGCCGTAAGCCCCATAACGACCACCGTCGCGGGTAGTTTAGCAGACGCCGTAGAATTTTCCGGCGACAGATTGTCGGTTTCGGCCACGGCGTTGTCCGCATCGAGCGGCGGCGGGAGAGGACGGCGGCGCTTAGGGAAAGAGTAAGGAACGTGGCGAGACTGATACGCTCTGTCTCTCTTGCGACCCATTAATTCTCTCTCTTCTTTGTAGGTTTCGCTATCTGAAATTCTTGAATTTCCGGTTTTCTGCAGAGAAAAAAAATCGACAAAATTTTGAGGTTTCCGGTGAAGAAGTGATAGCTCTCGGAGGTCATGTACTGTTGTAGTTGACTACTCCGGCTGGGAATAAGACTTCAAGTTTCTTTTCATATTTAGACTTTAGCCCCATTATTTTCTAACTTTACAACCTTTTACCATAAATTTTGTAAGAAAAATTATACTTTTCGTCCCTAAGTTATAGGATAATTGTAAAATTTATTATTAAGTGTCGGCCGTATTTACTTTTTATCTCTAAATTATCATTAGTACTGCGCATTGTCATTTTATTAACTTTTCGTGCTCAATTTCCGTCCCTTAGTATAATTTTACAATTATTGTATAACTTTTTTTTTTTGAGAAACAATTATTGTATAACTTAAGAAAGAATTTTACAATTACTATATAACTGACGAAAAATATATAATTTTCTTAATTTTCAATGAACCCGAATCCATAATATAACTATTGGTATTCTCGCTGCCAAACCAAAAACAAAAAACAAAACAAAAACAGAAAAACAAAATAAAAATTGAGTTGGGCCTATGTCAACTTGGGCCATAATGCTTGAACTATACTAGTTATTTTTACACCCAAAAAAATCATTTTCATTTGGTGAGACCACACCTTTTTCTGGGTACAAAAATATGATTATGATATCTAAGGGCACACCTCCAAGATAATGAGAACCAGAGGATTTTTTTTTTTAAAGGATAACCAAAGGTTTATTCTTGTTTAAAATAAAATTATTAAATGGGCTTAGATACCCGTAACTAGTGTTATATTGGCTTGGAAAGAGTACAAGTAATATGTAATCGGAAAAAATTTAGATAGTTATTAATATTATCGAAGAAAATTTATACTGTTGGAGAATATAGATATGTATTTTACCCGTTATTATCCTTGATGCCCATAATCTTCTTTGCCAATTGAGATCAAGACAAACTCGCTCACAACACCCGTATTAATTTTAGCTCGAGTAAAGTTTAGTTCTAATCCAAACTTGCCCTTCAAATTCTTAAAAAATATCAAAGTGATACTAAATGATAGTGTGACTCAAAAAGTCTATTCAAATTGAACTATGGTCAATGGTCTTTATTACTGCTAAGCCATTTGTGAGTACTTATCAACCTAAGTACATCTGTATTCTGTACATGAGAAATGAACTAAATTGGGATACAAAACAACATGGGAGTAAATGAACAACAACTATACCTAAATGAACATTTGTCGGACAAGAAGGCATGGTATGCACGTGGCCCGTGGTGTCCCTCGACAATGACCATACTCATCTGACAGCACCCTATCAGCGGCCCGAAAAGTAAGAGAGCTGGACCCTCCCGAACCATCGTTGTCCAAACAACAAAGCCTAAGCCAAAGCCCAACCCAAATACCTAATTAGAGGTGCAAATAAATCAAGTTTTTTTTTTTTTTGAAAACTGCAAATAAATCAAGTTATTCTTAAATTATTTTATTTTAGTTTTTTATCTTGAGTCGGCCAATGATATGTAGTCCAGTGACACGAAGTAGCTATCCCAAATGAGAGGTTATGAGTTTGAGTCTCAATAGAGATTGTTATTGACACTTTGTATTTTAGAGGAGAGAATAATTCGAGTAAACATTTAAGCTAGATTTAGTCAAAACTTGACTCAATCAATTATATATAACACTTATGATTTGTGAATTTACAAGTGCATTTGATAATATGAAAAGTACATACAAAAAAATTGAACTTTTCGATATAAAAAAAATATTGTGAAATCTACTTAAAATTTAAGATCATTACTAAAATGTCACAATATTGAATTTTAGTATGTCATTTGACTATAAAATGCTTATTATTACAAATGTTTGTGAAAAAATATTAAATATATTATTAAATAACTATAATTAAAATATAATATTAAATTTGGGTATGACATTTAATTATAAAATACTTTTTGTTATAAAATTTTTTGAAAAAAAATAAAAATAAATAAAATTAGTCAACATATATCAAGTCAAATTTAATAATTTAAGTTTTAAAAAGTGAGTTTAAATTTTGGAATTCAGTCAAACTTGAATTAAGCTTAATTTAAAAAAAATTACAATGCAGTATCTGTTCATAACTACTTTCTCAAACTATTGAAGCTCGAACCCACCACCTCTCGTATAAAGGGAAGGGTTTGATGTCACTGGACTACAAGGTTCTTAGCAAAACTCGAGTTTTAAAATTGGACTTTTCAAAACTCGTGTCAACTGAAGTTTACTTGGAGCCCGACCCATCGGATTCCCCTACATGGCCATCGGGCCCTCCATTCCTCCACCGGACTTCACAATCTTATCCGCAACGCAGGAAAGAATGACTGAAAGCGACAGGTGGGCCCGCCCACCATTGAAGCTGAACCGTGGAAGATGTGCCACGTCGCGGGGGCGGTCGCAGTCAACGGGCCCCGCGGGCTTCTCCGTGGTGTACGCTTCCTGTGATTGCGTGGCACGGTTGACGATGACTTGTTGTAGAGGACACGTGCACGTCGGACGTTAGGATCCTGCCGACGTGATCCCCGTTAACACTTGCCATAGATTCCTTTGTCTTCTCTACATAAATATCACTTCTTTTTTTTTTTTTTCTTTTTTTCTTTTTATTTTTTAGGTATTGGTCGTTTGGTCTTCTGGGGTTACCAATTGTGTAAGTTTTTTGATATATATATATATTGGATAACTCTAAGCAGTTTAAAAAGAAAAAACAAAAAACAAAAACATAATGATAAGGACAAAGCAAAAAAATCAAATAAATATGTATCTGGAATGTTAATACTATCAACATAATTGAGTGATTTCATGTCTTTGGAAGACTAAGGCCAAGAAAGGAAGAATTGTGATGGTTAGTTTTATGAATCCAGATAGTTAGTTGACATGCCAACACAAGCGTAAATAATACAAATGTAATTTTTATTGTTTGAAAGTAATAATCAAACATTTTACAATATGTCTCTGAATGGCCTGTTTTGGTGAATCTCATGATTAATGATATAGTTTTGAGTTGTACTAGAAGGTCTATTAATAAGTTGAGACAAATCTCATCATTTATCTTATTTAACCGTCTCTAAGATAGAAATGGTAATAAGCTAGCTATAACTATAATATTAAATTTTTGTTTCAAACTTATATTATAAAGAATATGGATTGAATTTTAAACTTTTAGCAAAAGTTATTATATAGCCAATTACACCACATGGTTTTTGACACATGTTTCTAATCTAGCCATATCTTTCCTAAAATAAGCCAATGAATTTCTACTTATGATGTTATGCCAATTGATTAAACAAACATGAAATTTGCACAATAAAGAGAAATAATGATTATACATAGTCAAATGTTATTGTGATCTGTGACAAACTTGTCATCATCAAGCATAATAATCTACTATACTAATAAGAGCCAAAGAGAGTTAGGCCTAATAATCAAATGGATGGTTCAGATGAATTATTTAATCAAATAGATGGTTAAGATAATTCAGATTAATATTATTAATAGAGATTACCTAATTTAACCTTACTTTTATGATTATCCGTTAAATATTCTCTTCTCCGTTAATATTCCGTTAACTTTTAACTTACACATTAATTTCTATAAGAAAGGTCTTAGGTTCGAACCTCATCTCAATCAAATTTGACATAATTAAGTTTCTCACTCTATTTTACTCTTATTAAATTAAATAAATTAGTAGCTACAAAAAAAATGATACATATGTATTTCTTTAATTTAGAATTATGTGTCTACAATACCTTTATTTGAAAAAACTATTCATTATCAAAAAATTAAATTAAATAAGAGAAATAATTTCAGTAGTTATACTGTCTTTATTTTCTCTCATGCAAAGATTCTTTACATTCAAATTTATCAATTGATATTAATTACATTGTCCATTATCTTATTTTTACAATATCTTGTAATTAAATATCAAAGTTATAGTACAAAATAATGTTATATATTTATTTACCAAGTATTTTATTAATACTATGAAAATAAAAATTTAAAATTTGAAGCTAATTATATTAACTGCTTGGGGATTGGTTGACAAAGAGTACTCAAATAATAACCCAACAAATTGAAGTGGAATCACTCCACTTTACTCTTATTGAATTAAATAAATTAGTAGTTACACCAAAAAAATGATACATATGTATTTCTTTAATACCATGAAAAAAAATAAAAAAGAATAGTTTGAAACCAATCATATTAACTACTTGGGGAATTTGTTGACAATGAAAGTACTCAAATAACCCATTACCCAGCATATTGAAGCAAGAAACTACCTTTTAATATCTTTGGAAAACATAATATTTTAAATTTTCAAATTTTTATTAATTTATTTAATCTTTTTTCTTAAACTAGGGATTTCTTTATCCACAATAATAACTCATTTAACAATAATGGTTGAACCAAATGAACCCCAAGCAGAACACCTAAAGGAAAGTCCATAGCTCCTATATCATAATCTCATTGCATGACGTTGTCATCTATGCTACCAACAATAACCGAATTGCAAATAACACACTACCAACAAAAGAGAAGAGAACAAATAGTAAAGATGAAGACAATGACAATGTTACTCAAAAGAGAATTAAGAGCACTTAGAAAAATTCAAATTAAAAGTAGTATTTATTTAGACTATCATTTTAGACCAAATATTTAGACTATCGATTTTATAAGGTTGCAAACATTTATTTTAGTAAAAATTATAATGAATTTTCTATATTATCTTGGATTCATATACTTTGAGTTAGATATTTAAATAAAAAAATTCGACATTCAATTACCCATGTATAAACTTTTCCTATATAATCTTGCATTGATATACTTTCAAATATTTATTTAAATATAAACATTGGGCATTAACCCATTCGCGCAATGCGCGTATAAAACTAGTATATATATAAATGGGTAATAAACAAACAATAGACTATGAGTGTTCCATATTCTCAGAGAACAAAATAGAGTAATCGATCTTTTAATAAAAAGATTATTTGATTTATAGGAAAGTTCACAACCACTATTCAAAAGTGCATTCTGAATGAAGCCCGTCTTATCATCTTAACAATCTAGGTTGCTTATAGTTGATCAACTGAAATCATAAAAATCAATAAACAAACAAATTCAGCTAAAGTTATCTGTATCTTGCCAAAGAAGAAAAAAAAATTCAATCTTACTGGATAAGATTGTTACTAAATAGTAACCAAACGCCCTTCGGCAACTTCTTCGCAAGGATGCTTTGGGGGTCTCAAGACGTGTAACGTTATATATATGTAATTTAATTGTTCAGTTAAATTTTTTGTTTAGACGAATCGAAACATATGGATGCTCAATTTCAAGTATCTATATGGTCATTCACATGAAATTGGAACCACCAAAAAGCTCATCACTTCATTACCTAGTCTCAAATTCAACATTATTAATTATTCTTTACTTTACAACATATTATTGCACCAGAAAGCACCACTAAGTAGTATTCATATATAGTACTAAAATGTAACAGCTAACAATATGCTAATAATGCTGTCCACTAAGATCATCAATAAGACCAGAACCAAGAAGGTGCAGTCTGATCCTCAACAGAAAACCCCAAACCGCAAGAATATGGTGGCAGCATTTGCAGGCAATGATCTTTATCCTCTTCTTCGAGCTTCGGGAAAATGCAGGGCGAGTGGATCAGCCCGCGATTGAGGCTGTCATCGTCGTCCTGGGAGAAATCGGAGTCGAGAACAGTTGAGGAATTTGCAGGCTCTTGAAAGAACAGGGAGGAATGGATCCCATCCGTGTAACGCGGGCTGTCGGAGTCAAACACATCACTCTTAGCTGAGCTTGCATCCTCTTGCTTGCACACATTATCCTGGGAGTTTAGGTGTTGTTGTTGAGGTTTTCCCAGGTTTCTGTTGGGGGTTGGATCCAATGAGGATTGTGGTTTTGCTGGTTGAGGAATGGTAGAACCCTTTTCTTTCCTCATTAACTTTTCTGTCAGCAGTTGAACCTGTCAAAAAACATTGTCACTACCCCTTAATCACACAGGTTTCTAGTTGGCAACTGACCAGAAAAATTCATAATCACTGTCCAAGTGTGTGTATTAATTAAATTTCGTCATTTAACCCTAGTCTATAAAGGATACAAAAATGTGAACTAGACTAGATTACTCATAGCTGATATGTTCAACTAAGAAGGTCACTAGCGTGATCCTTTGGGAGTCGAACTTGTAAACCATATAAGTTGTCTATAACTGATTAGTTCGAATAAAATAGGCCAATAGACTTGTTGGCCTGCCGATTGACTACTCTGGGTAGTACCGTGAAGCCAACAAGACTATTCTCACTGGGAGTCGAACTTGTAAACCAATCTAAGTTGCCTGATTAGCTCAAAAAAAAAAAGTCAATAGACTTGTTGGCCTGCGGATTTACTACTCTGGGTAGTGCCCTGAAACCAACAAGAGTGTTTTTACTAGGAGTCGAACTTGTAAACCAACCTAGATTGCCTAATGCCTATATCTAACTTGCTCAAACTACGAATATCAATAGGCTGCTCCAGTTGGAGTCGAACTTGTTTGTGATTACCCATCGGATTGGCAACTTGAATTAAAGAATGGTGATCTTTTAACACACTATCAGGTTTAAAAGTATTCGTCTCGCACACGCGAAACAACTAATTAAACATAATATAAACTTTTAGTTGAGACAGAGTAAGTCGGGAAGATATATACCTCGTTTCTCAATTGCTCATTTTCCTTGGAGAGGGAATCACAATCAGCCTTGAGTTGATCATAGCAAGACTTCAAGGAATCATATTCTTTCTCAATATGTTTTGTCTTGTATCTAGCACGCCGGTTCTGAAACCAAACCGCAACTTGTCTGGGCTGCAGCCCCAAATCCTTAGCCAATTGCACTTTCCTCTCCGGTTCAAGCTTGTTTTCCACCTCAAAACTTTGCTCCAGAAAATGGACTTGCTCAGGGCTCAGCCGCCGTTTCTTCTCCGCCGGATAATAGCCACCGCCACCGCCGCCGTAGTCCTCATTGCCGCCGCGTTCCATCTCCCCACCGCCGTTGAAATTCACCATGGATGCAGAACCTGAAAAAAAACAACATTATATTGCAAAATTTCGAGAAATTTTATGGTTTTAACATGTGAAAGCTCAGTTCTTTGTGGTGCCCTGTCTGACTACATCTTCAGATTTCAGAACCTTATCTACTTCCCAAGGGAGAACAGACAAAAACTACTCAGAAAACTGCTAAAATTATGATATTTATCATTGCAAAACACAAAAAATTAAAATACCTCAAATAAAAATGAAAAAAATAACAAAATAAACTTAAAAACCTGAACTTTAAAAAGTTATAATTAAACAAATTAACTTATAATTTCTATACATCTGAAACCCAATAATCAATTAGTCACTGATAATTAGGATTTCAACAACTAAATTGGCTATCGCCTTCTTTCGCGATCGGGGATCGTTTGTCTCTAATTTGGTTCCGAAAACACTAATTATCGATAAATAATTAGTAATTGGGCCGATATCTTTGGATAAAGCATGTTAATATGTTTAATTTTAACATTTTAATGTTCAGTAACTAATTAAGTTCTGGTATAAAGTTTAATGAATTATTCAATCATTTCCCCAATGAAAACACTGAAAAGACCAGACCAGAGTCCCAGACAACCTCAAAATCATGAAACAGAGGCAAGCCCAGAATTCAAGAACAGAAGCCCAGACAAAAAGATCCAACCTTGGAGCTTAAATGGAGAAAAGAATGGCAAATCTCGAGATGGGTAAGCAAGAAAATTACCTTGAAAAGAAGGGTTAGAAGTGGGGAGCCAGAAGGAATCAAGAACCTCAGAAGGGGAAGGAAATCTATCGGTTTGAAGAAGAACTCTGTTATCAACACAAGAACTCATCATTTTCCCAGTGCCCTCCATAGCTTCTCAAAAGTTGCAGAGCTGAGAAGGAGGAGAAAATGGGTTTAGCAGAGGGAGGTATATAAGGGTATAATAAGCAGAGAGCAAAAATGGAGATTGGATTCAGAGCTTGTGGCGAAAGAAAGTTGTGGTGAGGACTATGATAACGTGGTAATAAGCATGGGAGTACAGTGGGCTCAAACCCATAACTCGGAAGAAGAGAAAGCAGAGAGGGTTTCAGGTATAAATAGAGAGAGAGAGAGAGAGAGAGAGAGAGAGAGAAATTCTTCGGTGGCAAGGAGAAGTTGATGGGGATTATAAACAAGCTGTGTGAGAGATGAGATTAGCTTGAAGAAGCAATGAGAGGGAGATTTCTTCTTCGGTAGGAAGACAGGCGGTGTGAAATTACCGAATTGCCCTTGCATTTTGGAATTTGGACCTTTGGATAATCATACCATAATTCACATTTTTGTATCCACATTTACTCCTTTTAAACTCACCATTACTTTTTTTTTTTTTTTGCCAATATTGATTTCTGTCACGTCTATGGAGAGCAAAATAGACTTACTGATTCGTGAGAACCAAACAACCACTCATCACTCACCAAATGGGTCCTGGATGAAGCCCTGAATGGGCTGAGGGACATGATTCGTGAGGACCAAATCGGTGCCAGTTTTCACCAAAGGATCCCCATTATTTGGGAAGAAGTTAACATGTTATAATTTGTTTACCCGCCGGGTGTTCCCATAAACTTTAGAACAAAAAAATAAACAACAATACTACAATAGTCACTATTATATTGACTTAACTAGAAAAGGTGACATTTTCTCGTCACCAAGACACCCATATCATGCTTATTCGATAAGATATTGAAAAGGTAAATCATGATAACTTAGCGACCAATTATGTTGGAGGGTCAGGTACCTACAAGGAACCAACAACATTGGGTATAAGTCCACACGTACTGCGACTGTCAGGACTTGATCATATATTTTATTTATAATCTATCACTCATGAACTAATTAACTGAGTCACCCGCATAGTAGTATAGACTGGTTTACTTTCTAATAGTCACTTACCAATTAAAGTCATAATTCGAGTTTAACCAATAGCCTACTTTTGAGTAGTGATTGTGATTTTTTTGTAAATTAAAGGGATGGAGTAAGGGTTTATCTTCAATGAATATGAGATTAGCTAATTTCTATAGTAGCGACAAGCAAAATGGGAGCAACTAAACCGTAAAAACAGAATTGTGGGAGAGCAACATAATTGAAAGTTTCTATACTATACATGTAGCAAATAAATACTTAATTAGCCATTATTTGATTATTTACCAAAAAATATTATAATAAAAGAAATATTGTCCGATAGGTGTGGCTAAGTGCACTGGGTGGAACATAATTTTTGTATATGAAGATTATGAGTCTGGTTCTTCCCAATACACATTTAGTCGAACCTATCACACGATATCTTTCTAGTATAATTTACGTCACCTTCAGATAATGGTTGCGTATCTTACGTGACCCAAAAAAATGTTCAATTACGTGCGTCACAAGGTTAGTGCCATAGATTGTCTGAACTTGGAGGTGTTTGCAAGAACTTGAAAAGCCCACATTATCTTCAAACCTTTGCATTCCTAATTGCGTAATTAAGAATGTTTGTTGGTGGTGTTTTCCATTTCTGTTGTACAAAAGATCCACGTTTCGATTGGTAGTCCAACATGAACAATAAAAGTATGTCTTCATGCATTGGTTTATTAATGTTGAAAAGGCCAAAATGGTAATCATTGCAATTATCAGGCTCCCTTTTGTACCAACATGCATTTACATGTTTCATTCGGTTATCGGTTAAGGAATAATTGTACTTTTCATCGCTACGCTAAGTTATAGAGTAATTGTAAAATTCGTTTCTAACTGTTAGTCATATTTACTTTTCGTTCCTTAGTTATTATTGACGTTACACTTTTCGTCCTTTTATTAATAAAACATAAGGTACGAAATTTACAATTTTAGTATAATTTAGTGATGAAAAGTGAGCACGAAAGGATGAAAAATGCAACGCTAATTTGTGGACCAAAAGTAAGCATGACTAATACTTCAAGGAGGACTTTTACAATTACCTTATAACTTAGGAACGAAAAATACAATTTATAACAAAATCGAATTAACTGAATTTGTAAAATGTTTTAACGGTTAATCAAATCGAACTCCTTATTTTCAAATTAATTGAATCAAACTTTTTTGGGGGTTAACAAAAATATTCTAATAAAAATTAAAAATTCCAATACATATTTTTTTAATATATTGTTTTACAACCAATATACAAATGATAAAATATTAAAAAAATAATTTAATAATATAATTTATGAATATAAAAGTTAAAATACATAAACACGTACACATACACCAAATAATTATCTAACAGACACTCACAAACTGATAATTGAAATCTATAAAAATTATTAATTGCTAATTAAATTGAACCGAATATATTGACTAAAAATGATTAATTGGATTTTTTTTATTCGACCAATTAATTAATTTTCACCGAATTATGCATACCATTATATTGTCATTTGGTTGGTTGGCAACTCTAACACCATATGCTAAAAATAAATTAATAAAAAGAAGAAAGTAATATTTGAATTTAAAAGTCAAAGCTCTCTTTATGTTAAACATTTTGCTTTGACAAATTGTATACTATAAAGCAATTTAATGATTTCAAGTAATTTAAAATTAAAGAAAATGAACCATTACCTAATTGGATGCTTTCTTTTTCCATTCTTCCCCTCTTTCACAAATGGCCAAAAATATGGAGTTGCAACTTTACCTTTGTGTTTTGGACTCACTATTTGAAGAAATTCATAATCTCCATATAACTTGCAACTTGTTCATAATTTTTAAAATTTGTTTATTTCAGATAAAAAATCAAAGTTAAATATCAAATAAAAATATTATTGTAGTTAAAAGATGATAAAGTAAAATGAACTTTAAAACATTATACATAAACCATTTCTCCTCTTCTATTCCATACTTACTATAAACTAAATGTTACAAATAAAATTAAACTGTAAATAACTTGAATCAAGTTTCATTAATTGAATTTGACACATAGTGAAATGGATAGAGTAATATTTTTATACGTTTTTTCTTTAAAAAAAAAACTTACACAATTTTATTTAATTAACCTATAATGAGATTATTTCACGAACAATTAGCAAGAAGCAACCATGGACAGTCTACCTCAAACATAGCCTTACAAGGCTAGCTTGACTAGCTCATCAGCTTAATAAGACTAACCCAATTGACCTTTTAATTGGATTAATTTTTCAACTCCGTCACTAAACTTCCCAACTTATTAGAGCCTGGTAAGACTAACCCAATTAGTTTGACTTTTTAATTTGGTTAATTTTTCAACTACTAAGAGCATCACCAATAAAAATTCTTAGAGCAGACTCATTAGTTAGTGTTTTTTGTGAGTTTTTGCAAATATGACAACAAAAGAGAAAAATGGAAGGGGAGGGAAAAAAGAAGGAAAAAAACGTTGAATATGCTTTTCATGCGCCCAGCTAGGCGTAGGAGTTGCGCGAGACATGCACGTGTAACTTTGACTTAGCATTTTAAGCACAGTAATTGGGCCCCTCGAAACAACTACACTTACAGGAAAAAAATCATGAAAAATCTACCAATCCCATTTGTTGAAAAACTACATGCGCGATTTTTTATCTGAAAAAATTATTGAAAAAACCACAATTGTGGTTGCTCGTAAGGATCGGAGGTTTTTCCATAACAAAAAACGTAGATTGGGGTTTTAAGAGATAGGGTTCAGGAGTTTTTTCTAATGTTTACTTATGCAAAATCAAAAAAAAATAATTTGGACTCATCAATTGGAAAAATGGGAAGCAATGTCTACCATGCTGGGTGCTTAATTTTTTATTTTTTTAAAAATTTTTACTTTTTCTTTTTCCCCTCCTCCCTCTATTCTCTCCTACAAGACCTTGAAAAAATCTGCAAAATTGTTTTCTTTTCTTTTTCCCCTCCTCCCTCTGCTCTCTCCTACCCGACACTAAAAAAATCTTCAAAAATTTCTTATTGTTCCCGGATAGAATATGATAACTCAGTTAAACTGTGCATAAGAAACCACTTTCAATTTGAATGATTTCTCTCACACTATAACTGGTGAGACTAAATCTCTAATCTTTCTTTCCAAACTTCACCAATGCGATCAACTAAACTGCCTATGCCTGCTTAACTCATAAAACTTTCCATCTTATAATGTGGATTTCCCAATTGACATCACTAAGACACCTAGGCAGGGGCAAAATGGTAATCGAAGGTGAGAGAGAGAAACGGGAGAGCTGAATGCCAGCGATGAGAGAGAAAGTGGGAAGACGAAAAACAAAAGCAAGGTGTCAAATCATCAGTCGTTTTCATGGCGGAATTGATCGAAGCTCTTCTCTTCTTCTCTTCTCATATATCTGGAATATAATGGGCACAGCTTTCAGCTTCAATTCACCCTCACCACCACTGCACCGCCTTTCTCTCTCTTTCTGTGTGTTTTTAACGCGTAGCGCCGTGTCTCTACTCTCCAGTTTTGTCCCGCCACGCCACGCGCACCTCGCTGTTCCTTCCGCCGCGTTACCTTCCCCCTTCCTCCTTTCTCCGCCACCTTTCCCGTCCGTGTGTCGTTTGCCTTTTCTGTTGACCAAACATCATTTTGCTGTAGACTAAATCTTGTTTTATACCTTATCCCTCTCAAACCTCAACACGTATAACAATTTTATTATTTAGTATTCTTAATAATAATAATAATAATGATAATAAAGAAGGACTTCTAATCTTAGTCTATATTGTCGATTTGATTTAAGAGAAAATTTAATGTGAGAATATAAGCTCTGAATAAAAAGGTGGTTAGGACCAGGAAGGCCAATAGATAGACTCGAAGATTTTCATGAGAAGTTAAATTTGAAACATTGTAGTTACTATACCAACTGTCGAACTTTCTAAAATGGGATAATTGTGCAAAAAATAGGTTAATACATAATTTTATCATTGACTGTAGTGATTTTTCTCGATTCGATCGTGAATTACTTTTTGTGCTTAATTACATCGAGTTCGGTGGTTTTGTATATCCAGTTGAGTCATTGGTTGTTAGAATCCATTACTAAATTGAGAAAATCATTATAGTCGATGATGAAATTGGATAGAATCACTATAGTCGAATATTAACATGGGTAAAATTACTATAGTTGAGGACAAAATTGGATATTAATAGAAGTGTGATTACTAAGATATCTTAACAGAAGATTCGATTAGATAAAATCATCAAAGTTGATAACCTAATTACGCACAAAAAGTCAATTATGACTAAATCGAGAAAAATCACTATAATCGTAGACTAAAATGGATATTAACTTTGCCAAAAATATTTAGTTATGAGTTATATGTAACAATTGCAAAGCGCGAGCAAGAAATCATGAGTCATAACTCACAACCCTAATACACTGAGAGAGTTTAAACAAGTAGAGATCATCGATATTAGGGGTGCAATGCTTCAAGTCCGTACTCAATAAAGGCCAACTATTTACATTCCATTTGGTGAGACTATACATATTTCTTGTCTATAAAAAGTAACATTTTTACCATATCATAAAAAATAATATTCTTAGATGTTAATGTATCCATAATAAGTTTTTTCGCACCGTACACTCATGACTACTCACAAATATTTACACCCTTGTAAAATAAACAATAGTTGATGTTACTTGTCAAATTAATTAGACCCTTCAACCTGACCGATGATATTTTCTCCCGGTATCTCTTAATACATAATTCAATAAATTAAAGTTCACGATTAAAAGTAAAACTTGATTGTAATAAAATTTTGTGTCGTGATTAGGCACTAAATTGGAATAATGTGATGACTTTATGGTAGGCATAATTAGCGTGTAAAATGTACCTTTCCAAAGATTTAGTCTTCGCCAATCATTTGGATCTTAGTGCATACACAGCCAACTTGTAAATGCTGGTAATTAATTATTTATTTATTCTTTTTAAAGAAAAAACAACACGTTTTTTCTTCTTTAATGGTATATGTTAATAGTTAATTTAGTACTTAAATTATAAATTAATTCTACAAGAGGTCTTTGTCTTTGTGGACAATTTTAAACCAACTAAGAGATATTGTACATATATGAATAATTCGAGTACTAAATTAACTGTTAGCATGTAATTTAGTAGAAAAAGGTTTCATGTTTCCTCTTTCAAATTAATTTTTTAAAATTAATTTTCAAGAAAATGATCACATTTTTGTTGTGATGTCTAAAAATTAGAGTTGGTAAAAAGGGATTGCCGACATATACAGATACGTCAAAACATATCAATTATAGGTTCAAGAATAAATTAAGTTATAGACTTATAGGTATAGTTATTTTAAGTTTTTACTATTTTGTCAGAGAGAAAGAAAAGAGAGGTAAAATAACTGAAATCATCATTATTTTAGTCTAGTAACCGCTTGCACTGAGGTTCGAACTCACCCCTTTTCATGCGGGAGTGCAATCGGGTGCCATGAATCACAAGGTATTGGCAAAGTTAGTAAACCTAATAACTATTAAATTGGATATATTTATATAACTTCTAGTAACCTCATATAGTTATAGTTTTTTGAGGTTTTTAACTTGTGAACTAGGAAAGAGAGGAGGGAGAGAAAAAGGAAAGAAAAGAAAAAAAAAACAAACAAATATGACAATTAAAAAAAGAAAAGGTCACTAGACGCGCTATACTGGGCCACGAGTTGCTCAGAACGTGAGTCATGCGTGTTATTTTATTCCATTGCGAAACCCACAAAGAACCAACACTTGCAGATTTTTTTTTTAATTTTAAATTCATCTTCCCATTTGTTCAAAATACCATCGGGCCAAACTTCGAGTTAATTTGCCTATTTGACACATCTACCCATACCTGAAATTTTGGACCTGTCACAATTTTTAAAAGGCTGAGGTGTTAGCCTTTTAACGAAATAGCTTTGACCCAACTTTATAAGTTTCTCAAATTTAATTTACTCAAATTGTCATTGGGCTGACTCATGCTTCTTAAACTGTCAGCCCAGCACAAAGGTGCCCAATATAAATGGGCCAAAAGCCCATTATTTTATCATACTAGATTGCACAAATTTAGGCTTCAATGGTAAAAAGTTGCTTGATATCCCCTCATTCATTTCATTTTATGTGATGGGGCTTGGGCCAAGGGTTAAGGTGGTTGGGGTGTTAAAATTTGGGCCAAATGATTAAGAAATAAGTTGTTGGTAGGGATATCAATGTCAATTTATTCTATGGACCCGAGTCCACTTGTAAAGTGGACTCTGGTCCAAAACACACAACTTACATAGTAAATACTTATAATTTATATACTGAGTGTTTGTGAAACATTTAGTATGTAAATAGACACGGATTTACCTTATAAGGTGGACCTGGGTTTAAAACTATATCGTTTTTGTCTTTTTTTTTTCTTTTTTTTTTATTTTTTAAATTAGTAAACATATTGCCGAATATAGAGTTGTCCAAAAATGTGTGAATGTAGAGGTTTCAAAGTGTGAATGTAGAGTATAGAAATCGTGAATGTAGATTTATGATTGTGTGAATGTAGAGTTGCCTAGAAATGTGTGAATGTGGAGGTTTCAAATTGTGAATATGGAGTATAGAAATCGTGAATGTAGAGTTATGCATGTGTGAATCTGTAATAGAGTTAAGAAGTTCTAGCAACTTGTAGCCCTGTAATGTGTGAATGTGGAGTTCTCAAGTTGTGAATGTGGAGTATAGGACCTGTGAATATAGAGTTTTGAATGTGTGAATGTGGAGTTTACAAATTGTGAATGTAGAGTATGTATGTGAATGTAGAGTATAGTTACTAAACATATAATCCTATAATGTGTGAATGTGGAGTTTACAAATTGTGAATGTAGAGTATAATGTATGTGAATGTAG
Organism: Ipomoea triloba; assembly: GCF_003576645.1. NCBI lineage: Eukaryota > Viridiplantae > Streptophyta > Magnoliopsida > Solanales > Convolvulaceae > Ipomoea > Ipomoea triloba. Next base: position 27,752,167 of record NC_044922.1, on the reverse strand, counting down.
ACCCAGGTCCACCTTGTGAGTCCACGGCATAACAACCCTATAAGGTGGACTCGGATCTATGGTGTAGTTATTAGATATCAATAGGTCGGAGATGGCTATAGGTTATATCGATCATTCAACTCACCCTTATAGCTTTCAATTGTTATACCATGGATCAGGGTTCACATTGCATTGTTCATCCTAATTCAAAAATTATGTATTTGCAGTAAACAAATTGAAAGCACATAAAATGTTAACTGCAGGCACGTAATATGTTAACTACATATTTTGCACCTACTTTTAACATTTTATGTGACTATAGTCAACATATTATGCGTCTTCAACTTATTTACAAAAACATAATCTGTTAACTGCAGACGCATAATATGAAAACTATATACACGTAATTCGAATGTATCATTTTGGTCTCGAGTCCACAATACAGGTGAACCATGATCTATGACATAATTTGCATTTGATTATACTTTCTCCACTCACTCCATTTCCCGTATAGTTGGTGAACCTTTTTCAAAATTCAACTCATCCCACCTGATGCAGGTACTCGCCACTTATATTATCTTATTAAAAAATTTAAATAATAACAATAATAATAATCTAATCAAACAAAATTTCCATTAACGAAGATTCAAAGTCCGATCCTATTGTTTGAATTTTATTGTTACAATGTTCTACTTATGATCACGAGAGTAACATGCCGACATGTTTTGTGTTCACGCCATTGAATTTACTTAGCTTTCATTATTTAACCATCATGAAGACTAGTCAACAAGAATTGATGCACAATATGTGCAATACATGCATGCACTTCAGATTTTTTTTGGGTTGAACTTGTTATTATGTGGGGGATTTTTGTTCTTGAATATAATGGATTATCATAATTAATTGATATGTATGAAATGCTTAATTATTCTTTTAATATGTAACAATCATATCTATGATTAAGACCAATGGGATGGTCAAGTAATTCAAACTTGTTGACTTGTGAAAGATGCAACAAATTATAATTAAACAAGATAAATATCTAAGCACATCACATGTGTCTTATAAGTTATAACTTAGACAAATTATTTGATTTATGAGAAATGTTGCAGTCGCTATTGTGCATTTTAGGTGAAGTATATTTTGTGATTTTAATTGACGGTGAAATTAATTTTGTGATTCTAATTGACAAATAATCAAAATGAGATAAACTAACTTAGGTTATTCATACCTGACTGACTTAAATTGAGAAAGTCAATATGAACTCCCACATTAAACTTGAAACTAGGGGTGGAAATAGTCTAGACCCCTATCAAGAGGCTTACGACTTGGCTTAACCTATTTAGTAAAAAGGTCAGACTTAAATCTTTTTAAAGACTTATATGTTTAAGACTTAACCTATATATAGGTCTATAGGCGTGCACGTGTGCGCGCGCACACACACACATATAGAATACGGTTTGAATGCAGACGGTGTGCTTAGGTGCGGTTGTGCGATAAGAGGAGAGCCATTGATCTTGCCAAAATCAATGTCCATGTTTAACGTACAATTATTAATGAAAATGCGGTGACAATTTGATAATTTTTTGTATTGGTCAAACTTAAGGTGCGTGATTTTCCTTCTTTAGGTGTGTGGTTTCTTTCCTTAAGGTGCATAAGTTCTTCAGTGAGAACTTCAGGTGCGTCGATCTAAATGTTTAATTAAGTACGTTGTTTTACTTCTTAAGGTGTGTCAATTGTTGAAACTTAAGCTGTGTCAGTTTAAAGATTTAGGTGCATGATTTTTCTTCTTAAAGTGCGTGATTTCTGTACTTAAGGTGCGTCAGATATAATATTTAGTTACCCGATTTAAAAACTTTAGGTGCGTGGTTTGTGTTCTTAATGTGTGAGGTGCTTGGTTCCTTCCAAACGTTTTCATTGATTTGAGCACTTGATTTAGATTTGATCAACTACTCAAATCACCCACCAGTTACGGTAGTATGTATGTCCATATACTTTTCTCAACCTACTGAAGCCCAACAAAGTCAACATTGCCCCCACTGAGGCTCGAACCCATGACCTCCCACTTGGGAGAATCACTTCATGCCGCTTGACCACAAGGCCTTTGGCACGGTGCAATTGCTTATTTGAGTGGAAAATGAATCTTTGGTTGTTAGGAGTTAATGCCTCACACTAGAATAAATGCTTCATTTTCATTCTCTGATGTAACATTAACCAAATCTAGCTAAGATCACCTGTAATTATGTAACAACATTTTTAGTAATAGCTAATAGTGAAGACTTTATTTTGATATATTTGTGTAGCAATCAGTGCTACAATGTTTAAATGGTAGGACACTAAATTAGACCTTCCAAATTTTCACTCAACAACATTACAACTATTAATTGGGACGGAACGTAACACATCCTTCAACTAAAACTTCATAATTTATGTTTAACACATTTGGAGAGAGTTTTCCATTTATGTATTATTCCATTTATATAATATTCAAACTAGATTGCTTGTGCAACTGAAATCAAGTTCAATTTCTTCCACTCTAATTACACACGTTAGTAAATTAAAATGTACATATTCAAAGAACTATTTTTTTTTATTGAATAAATTAAGGAATCATGTCGGCATCAACATCATTAAGATAATATCTTTGAAATTATACGATGAGTTATCGTAAAGGTCATTTTAGCGCGCATGAATTGGCTTGAGTACTACGCATATATTGCCTAAACCTATACAATAATTATTCTACGTTACTCCCTTAGACACCGAGCCTAACATCATATTATCAAAACATGACACTGACTGTTATGTAAGTATAAATAAATAAAGTTACGTCTCCATTACTAATTATAATTTTTGATGTTGCGCTAAACGCTTATAATGTGCAATTGAAGTTACTGAACCCAACATCTTGTTATCGAAACATGTTGTCACGGACTGTTATGTAAGTATAAGTAAACAAAGTTACATATTTACTAATAGTTATAACTTTTGGTGTAGTGCTATGCTGTGTTTATGATGTGCAAATGAAGTTGACAGGTGCTAGGCGAAGGTTTGGAGAGTCGATTATATTCCATCATCTTGTAATTCAAATGTGGCGCAAACTGCTACTGGTGTAATAATAATTAAGCGCTTGATCCAATAATTATTTTTATGGTAATCAATTATATATATATATATATATATATATATATATATATATATATATATANTATATATATATATATATATATATATATATATATATATATATATATATATATATATATAATTCCGTTGACAATATAGATCAGAGTTGTATGTGGAAATTTGTGTAGTGTTTATCCAGGAAAGATAACTACATATGTTGACTCCAGTATTTTATGGCTGCTAAGCTTAACAACAGATAAATTATCTTTTCTAGTATCTCATAGTCTAGGATAGGGTGTAAACAAGTCGAACCGAGCTCGAGCCTTGGGTGGTTTGAGCTCAAGCTCGTTAATGAAGGCCCTGTTCGAGCTCAAGCTCGAGCTCGATCGAACTTGAGAATTGATGCTCGAGCTCAAGTTCGGCAATTTTCGAGTTGCTCGCGAGCAGCTCGTTTGTTCAAGCTTGAGCTCGGGCTTGAGTTCGAGCTCGAATTTAACCTGTTTAATTTTAAATTTTTAATCTTTCAAATTTTAATTTTATAAATTTTAATATATATATATATGTATGTATATATATATATATATATATATATATATATATATATATATATATATATATATATATACATATATGACTCGCGAGCGGCTCTTCGAGTCACGAGCCTAAGATATTAGAGCTCGAGCTCGGCTCGATTGTTAAACGAGCTGCTCGAGCTCGAGCTCGAGCCGAGCTTTGACCGAGCGGTTCACGAGCCGCTCTGCTCATTTACACCTTGCAGAGCACTTACGATTTGAATTTTAGAGTTTATGACTGAATTTTTTGGTTCAAGGGTTCAGTTTTTACTGCATAGGGAACATTTACTATTTAAGTTTAGAATTAAATTTTTCATTGATTTTTTAAAAGTTGTCAAGAAATGCACATTTAGTTGTTACAAAGTACAAAATATAGTGTTAAAATTAAAATCGAAAAATAAAATTTACGATTTAAATTATGGGTTAATGTGTACGATAAGCGAAAAATATATTATTGACAACACAACAACGTGAAATATTAGACAACAAAAAATAAAAATAAAGAAAACATACATATTTTTAAAAAATAGACAGCCACATGCATAAGTAAATGATCTTAGGTAAGAGTTGAATTAAGTGCTTAAATATAAGCTTTAATTCAATGATTAAGTAATCATCCCAAAGTCAACAAACATTACGTCGAAAGTTTACTTGTGCGTCAAGGAATAAAGAGGCGGCGGTTTCATTATGTTACTTAATTATCCTAATGAATATTTTAATGACATAAGATGCTTCTCTAAACAAAAGTCGCCCCCCACCCCCAAAAAAAAAAATAAATAAATAAAATAAAAATTTATAGAGAATGTATTAGTGTCAAACATTAATCGCCAAGTAAAAAGGTATAGTTAGATGTTAAGGTGACGAGTTTGGGGTCTCACCCCTCTCTTCATTATTATTATTTCTAAAAAGGAGAGGATTGTTAGTAGCGTATACGTGGTTTTATTTCTTAATATTTGAGTAGTAATCAACGCCACATTTCGATAGCAGAATGCTTGAGTCGTCCCTCCAAGCATTCGATCTGCCCAACATATATAATGAATCATGTGATGATGTGAAAGTGAGATTGTTGGCGTGCAAAATTAGAAATAACATGGACCATTCAAATCAAGTTGTTATTGTTGTTATATAAAAAAAAAAATAATAAATATATGTTCACGAGCATAGGAAGTCTATAAACACTAATCAGTAATCACATGTCCCATTGCAAGTTACATTCAATGTACTAAGCAACAGGCTTATGAGCCTGTTGATGGGGCTCAAGCACCTTGTTAATTGCCTAGTACCTTAAAGAGACATATAGGTAGGTCAGCAAATCAGCTCGCCCACACATTAATTAACTAGGACAACTGGCTCTCAAGCTGGTTTCAATACCTGGAATTAAATTCTCCCTAATTGTATATATTGTACCTTTTTTCCGGTTTTTATTTCAATAACATCATCCTTTTTTACTTTAAAAAAAATAAAAGAAAGAAAAAAAAAAAAGAAGAGAAAACACCGTTATAGAGAGACTAAATGCCATTTCGGCCTCAAATTGTTACATAAATACGGTACAATGTCGTATATAATTTGATTATTACCATATCCAAATTTCGAAACGATTCTTTATGTTATTTGACAAAAAAAAAAAAAAAAGAATAAAGAAAAAGATCTTTATACACTTTCTAAATTCATTTCTTGAGAAATAACGGCCGGCCGGCCAACAGAGGATATATGCACTAAGAATAACAAGTTGAACAACTAAGGCTGCTCCAAGAGGTTCCAACATTCTTGATTGCCATTACCATGAATGATGCCATTTTTTTTTATTCTTTTATTTGTGGAAGAATATATGATTTTCTACCTAGCTTTTAATACATAAATATTACCAAAAAAAAAATTCAACTGTTAGATTTACTAAATCAATGGTTTGGATTTGTCCACAAGTTCTTACCTGATTTGATCCGTTTGATTTTTATAACGCAAAGCTGAGATTGATTCTTAGTTTTCTCATGAGGTGTGTTCTCATGAGAATTAAGTTTCTCGTGAGAATGTGTAGATTAATTTTATCTGTACATCTATGCTGAATAATGTCATAAAAATAATGAGCATGCATTTCTATAATTATGATTGTGCATTCAGAAATATTTGATAGTGCATTTGCGGATAACTGATAGTTTATTTTGAAACTCTTTTTCAAATGTACAATTAAGAATTTCTAAATGCACAATCATAATTACAAAAATATCAATGTATTTTTTTTTTTTTTTTGCTTAATTTTAGCCTTTGATAAATTTAAATGGATAGGATTAGTATTCACGTTCTCACGAAAAGCCTGATTCTCATGTGATCTGGTTCATTCGATTTTTTTAGATGTAAGGCTGAGATTGGTTCTTAGTTTTCTCCTAAGGACTTGGAATTGTTCTCATATGATCATATATATATGTTTGCGTGCGGGTGGGTGGCTCCCGTGAGGTTAGATGAGAGCCATTGATTTTGTTTAAATCAATGTTCATGATCAACAATGATTAAAAAATGCAATAGCAATTTAGTTTTTTTTTTTGCATCTAAGTCAAATTTAAGGTGGGTGGATTTTGTACTTAAGGTGTGTGGTTTTGAGCTTAATGTTAAAGTGCATCGGTCTAAAGCTTTAGGTGCGTGATTTTTCTTTTTAAGGTGCGTGATTTACTTGCTTAAGGTGCGTTAGTTGTTGAAACTTAAGGTACGTCGGTCTAAGGCTTTAGGTGCGTGGTTTTCCATCTTAAGGTGCGGTTCCAAAACACAACCAATATTCTTTATAAGAATTTCTCTACAAAGTCATATTTATGTTAATCGTTCGTAGATTAGAAGTTTAAAGTGCATTAATCTAGAATTTTTTTTTAAAGAGCATTAATTACCGTACAACCGCACAGAAAGCTATCCTTGCACCTGAACCTTCCATATGTGTGTGTGTGTGTGTGTGTGTATATATATATATTTATTTATTTATAACTTTTACAAAATTTTCCCCTTTCCCCACTTGGTACGTATTGTAAGACAAGGATTATTATGGTTTTACTTGTGAGCCACGAACAGAGAATTAGATGTTCGATTCCTTTCATTCATCCCCTTTATTCTTAATATGTTATTTCACATTGACTAGAGCCATCTAGAAATGAATTGATCCAAACGTCATATATGATTTTACTTGCTCTACGATTTATAATTCTTAACCTACCGTTTTGATGATGTTTTTCTGTCATTGATTGGTTTAGATAAGGGTAGAATATTGAATTTTTTAAAGCAAAATAAAACAAAAATGCTGATGTTGAACTTATTACACTACTATTTTTAATTTGTTGGTATCGTAGAATATAAAAATATTTAATGAAAGAAAGAAAAAACGAAAGACAATAACACGATAGCATACATTGAACTTTATTAGACTACTCTATGCATTTAGATAGCATTTATTGCTAAGAGCTATGTGAGGGATTCACTGAAATGTCAAAAATAGTTGTTTCTGGCCTAATTATAAATATGTCGCTTCGACCAAGTTCGTTATAGTTGATTTACATAGGTTTTATGTTCTCAAAATATATGAATCGTGATTAATCTTCTTACCGTTGATCAGAAAGGAAGACTTTTTGTTAACATTGATTTTTTTATGTTCACTTTAGAATCTAATTCAGTCACAACATTTTGAAACCTTGCCAATTTACGCTCTTTTCAATGTCCTTAATATCCTACAAAGAAGCTATTTGTAACACCTATTTTCACAACAAATTTTATAATCACTATCCAATTATTGACACTATCTTAAATAATCTCTCTTGCACCGACCAATCTACTACTTTCCTTACTTTACGAGTAAAATTCTATTTTAACTAATAAATCGATGAATGAAGGAGTCTATTTGAGTCATTTTAAAAAATTATTTTTTCCCAACTGTCCCGTTTACCTAGGGTCTTGCACACTTTCTCTACGTGATTGGCTACTTTCTAACTAGGAATGCCAAAGGATATGAATGCCTTCCAAGATTCTCTCATTCCAAGTAGACCAAATTGGTTTAGATCACACTAGGGAAATTATATTTAATTTATTATAAGCTAAGAGAAGAATCTTTCTATCTTTCTTTCTCTCTTTTCATCATACAATATAAATATAGAAAATTTTAAAAATGTAATGAAATTTTTATTTTTGTCATTTTTGAAAATGTGTGTACATAGATCGCAGTACGCATACATACAAGTTGAGGCAAGTTAACACATACGAGCAGCTCAATTGGTACTTAGATAATAGTTTGTTGGAATAAGACGGAAGGTCGAGTCGTCATCATGTCCTAGCCGAGGCCACCCCAGGCCAAGGCTGCCTCTAGTCAAGGCCATCCTGGGCCAAGGCTACCTCAAGCCGGGACCGCCCTTACCTCGGGTCGGTTGTGATCACCAACACTGGTCTTTGTCATCAGTAATGGTCGTTCTATCTAGGAGATTGTTGTAAGAGCATCTATAGCAGTGGTTATTAGAGGGTTTTTGGAACAGTAGCTATACACATGGATGATAGAGAAATGAAGAGAGAGAAGAAAATGGTTCCTCTGCAAATGAAGGTTATTGGAACAGTAAAAGAACAACACAAATACCAACGCTAAGTGCGCCATGCCCGTGTGGCTGCAACAATGGTGCCCAGCGGGTGCGTCAGATCAGGCGCGCCTAACCTTCTATTTTTTTTTTGTTTTGTTTTTTTAAAAAAAATCATATTTGTTTTATTTTTTATTTTTCTCACCTCCCATTTTTTGTTTCCTAAACACATTTACAAAAACTGCTCAAAATTTACAAAAAAATTCACTATTAAAGATGCTATAAGAAAAATCGTCTTTTGAGGATGAAGCTGAGACAAATCGGACATAATATGCGGCGTTGTGTCTGGAGCCTCTCACATGGTCTAGAAAACCAGATACTCCGTACTAAAATGTGTATCAGCCACAACAGAAAATTTAGTATTATTTATTAATTTTATAATAATAATAATAATGTGTGTACCCAAAAATTTAAAAAAAAATAAAAATTGAACAGAATTAAGAGTGGGGCCCTTGAATAACGGACAGGTTTTGTTAAGGGTTTAACAACTTATTCCCACCAATCCTAGATAGGAATCGAAAACAAGTACAAAAGAGAAAATATATAGTAAAAACAATAATTAATAAATTGAAAAAGAAAGGTTGACTGAAAAAATGTGTAAAAAGATAGAAAATCATGTGAGGCTTGATGTGCACGAGAAAGAGGGGAAGTGTTTCTTTAATTTCTCCGATCCCTTTCTTTTTTATTGTTAATTTGCTGAGAAAATTTTAGTATTAATATATTTTTAATAATATAAATATATACAAATTTAAGTTTCAAGCAGACTTGATGTAAAAGTTTTACCAATCCCTACAATCTCATACATAAGATTTCAAATTTCGAGGGCAACGTACTCAGTTAAATTGATGAGACAATTGACTAGATAACCACAATGTTTCAATTTCAATTCCTCGTGGGAACTGTATATTAGCCTCATCAATTTGAGTCGGTCAACTATGGACAATCTAAACTGATTTACCTAAGTTTGATTGTTTATCGACTAGAAACACAAGATATATTACATTCAAATAGCGGTTCCCTACAACGTAAACCCACATCTACTCTTTTTTTTTTTTTTTTTTTTGGGTCCAATTACTATGTTCTGCAGATTGATGGGAAAAAAAAATGAAAATAACATTTTAGTAAGGACAATTAAATTATTTTCACTCGAATCAAGTTGGGGACGAAATAAGTTGTATTCAAATTATAAGTCGTAGATAAAGGAGTTCATATTGTGAATGAGTCTTTTTCTTTGTTATTCGTCGTTGCTTTGCCCTTTCACCAATGCATATGTATCCCTCATTAAATATCTTATTTATTAAACAATTTTATTTTTTTTTAAAAAAAATCGATCACATGCTACCATCTCTTGTTTTGTCTTCTTTCATTAATGTGTGTATATATATAATTATATATCAAAATAAATATAAAACAATCGATCTAATGCAACATAACATCACTTGAATTATTGATAATTTCACAGCGTCAACATGTAAGATAGCACACCTTATGGTAGTTATTGGGAGCCTTCCCGTAAATTAAAGGTTGATATATTCACCCATACATAACGCAACTTAATTAGTTTGAACTGATAAGTTATATACAATCTAAACTAGTTTACCATTTTGTGGTCCTCCACCGACTAGGGCCACAAGGTAGGCTTTACTTTAACACACATTCGGATAGTGGGGGAGATCTTCCCGGAAATCAAAGATTGACATATTCCCTCACAAGACGATAAAAACAATAGTTCTAGGAATAATCTTATTATTGATCAATCCATGATGTTTAAACTACAGAAGATATGTATTTATATGGATACAAAGAGTTCTAGTCAGGATAAGAATGGTAAATGATAATATTTCCAATAATTTAGAGGGATGGAGAATGAATTCTAGTGTGTCTAGAATTCAGAGCAGAGAGATGGAGAAGGAATTCTAGTGTGCCTAAAATTCTAGTGTTTGAATTAGAGAGATAGAGAAGGAATTCTAGTCTGCCTAAAATTCAGAGTAGAGAGATGGAGAAGGAATTCTAGTGTGCCTAAAATTCTAGTGTTTGAAGTAGAGAGATGGAAAAGGAATTCTAGTGTGCCTAGAATTCAGAGTCATAATACGGCTCCTCAAGCTTAAGGTTCTCTAGAAAGAACATTGTGTTTATCGCATTAAATCATTTAATCTTGTTGTGGTTAGTGGCTTGGTGAAGATGTCTACCAGTTGGTCTTTTTTAGATATGTAGTTTACTTGTAGTTCCTGTGTTATTACTTTGTCATGAACAAAATGGTAATCGTTGAGTTGATCAATTGTCACAGGTTCTTTAATGGTCAATGAGGAAATCATTGTGCAGTACTTAGGGGATGCCTTTAATAGATAGAGATTCTGTAAATCCAAACTAATTCGTTGGCCGACTTCTACAAGAAGTCCAATTAAAACATTGATTTTGCCAAGATACTCACCTGTAGTGGAATCCCGATGGCGCAAAGACTGTAGCCGACTATGGAGATTCAGATATCATGCTCGAGAAGAAGACCCCAAAGGCGACTTCAATAGTCTGCCATAGGGCTCGGGACATAGCATGTCCCACTGGAGATGAGCATAGACAAAATAAAAGAATCTTGAGAGACCATATTTTCGATCGCAGGATTGGCTACAATGTAACACTCATCCGGAACGCGGCTACAACAGAACACTCATCCAGAGCGCAGCTACAAGGAACACTCATATGAAGTACAGCTACAATAGAACACTCATCCGGATGCACGGCTACAACATAACACTTAGACTTTGACAGCGAAGAAATGGAACAAGTTGAGTCTTCGAGAACATATAGTTTGAGGAAGTACGTTTAATAGAGATAAAGTGATGAGCTATTTGTAGGGTATTTATCAAGATTGTGGTTGGATAGACAATATCTAAGATGGTGCGAGAAGAGGACTAGAGGAGGTGGTGTCATCGGCCAGTGGCGACGTGACGGCGGGGGTTAGTGGCAGCGGAGGTGATTTTTTTTTCTTGGTAGGGTTTGTAGCCATGGATCGTTCAGTCTTCTGATACCCTGGGAATAATCTTATTATTTATCAATCCATGATTTTTGAAATATAGAAGATATGTATTTATAAGGATATAAAGAATCTCATTTAGGATATGAGTGGTAAATGATATTATTCCCAGTAATATAGGGAGAGGGGGAAGGAATTCTAGTGTGCGCACGGAGTCCTAATAAGCGCATCTTCTCAATTTGAACTGGTCAACTATGTGAAACCTAATTAGATGGTTTATTTCTTTGTCGTCCTTTGCAGGTTAGGATCACAATCGAGACTTCACCAAGAGCACACTTTATGTAGCGGCGGGGCTGGGGCCTTCTAATAAATCAAAGGTTGACACTTTCAACTAAGTACACCTTCTTGGTTTGAGTCCGTCTGCTATGAGCAATCTTGGCTAATTTATCTACCCTACTTGCGGTCATCTACCGTTTATGGCCAGAAGGCAATCTTCACTTAAAGCGCACATTCAAGTAGCATCGCAGACCTTCCTATAAATAAAAAATTGACACATTCATGGGTCTAATCCATCTCTTATCTTTACCCTCTTCGCTTTAACATCAAAACAATCATGTCCGATACGTTTTAACCAAACATGTCACCAAGGTGAAGCTAACATTAAATACACTCAACCGGGTGCATTGCACTTGCAAAAGATACGACAATTTGTTACCTACTTCAACTCATATATAACAATTTCATTGTTTCTTGGCATACATATTAGGGTTGGACCAGCAAGTCATATCAATGGCCACATGCACAAAATGAAGCTAGTTTAATGTTAACGACAAATTTGAAAAAATGTGAAGTGTTACTATATGACTTCATTTCGGCGATACAACGGCATCTATATATGAATGAATCCAAACAAATAAAATCATATAATATAATGGGCTGTCTATATGAGTTACACGTATATTCTTTGCTCCTCCTAAGGTCAATTTTGTATTCCAAGCAATTAATACCCCTTGCATTAAGAGAATTATGCTAGGACACTTTACACTGTATAGCTTGTATATATATTATATTATATATATATAAAGAAAAAGAAAAAGTGTTTGATGAGACTAATATTGCTCGATTAATTAAATGATATGTGTATTAATTAATTTATGTGGCTACCTTGAGCAAGGGTGGTACCTTGAGCTAGTGAGTTATATATATATATATATATATATATATATATATATATATATATATGCGCATTAATTAACTTATGTGGTTTGGGCAAGGGTGGTTTGGTTGAGAACTTATGTGGTTTGGGCAAGGGTGGTTTGGTTGAGAACGACTAGTTATCAACTTAAACTAAATAGGGTTCGTTAAAGGACGTCAGGGATGCGTATAACTTAGTTATTATCTGGAGTTAAAAGTTAAATGATATGTGCATTATTAATTAACTTATGCGGCTTGAGCAAGGGTGGCTTGGTTAATTGAGAACTGTGGGTTATTATCAGCTTGAGCTAAATATGGTTCGTGGAATGAGTGACTTGTATAGCCTAGTTATATGGATTTAATAGTTGATATTGTCAGTTGAGGTTTTCGTGCATAAGACTAGTTTGGACGTGTCTAATTGCCTTGCAAAAAGGGCAATTAGTCAGTATGACATTGAGAAGCTTTTAGTTTCTTGACTATAATTAGAAACATTACAAAATTTTGGACATGGTGAAGTGGAGATATGTGAATACATCTACCACTATTTAGGAACTAATTAATTTACACAGCTTGGCCAATGATGATTTGGTTGAAAATCGCTAGTAATCAACGGGAGAGTTTATGAAAAAAGCGACACGTATAATTTAATTTTCTAAAATAGTTTGGACATGCCTAATTGCCCTGCAAAAAGGGCAATCCAGCATATATGACACTAACATGCTTCTAATTTCTTGACAATATATTTCGAAACATTCCAAAAAAGAAATAGACAAGGTGAAGGGGAGATATAAATACAGCTCTCCCTATTAACTAACTACTATTTTCGACTCTAATTCTAGCTAGCTAGCATTTTATTAGGGAGTTAATCCTCATTTAGTCATCAACTATAGTGTTTTTTTCTTCAATTTAGTCATAAACAGATTTTGTGCTTTTTTTTTTTCGGAAACAAATTTTGTGCTTAATTAGGTCATCAAGTTTGATGGTTTTACCAAATTCATCAATTCTATGTTAAAATAGCTTGGTAATTTCACCTCAATTAATACCAATTTAATTAGTCCTCAACAATGGTGGGTTTTCTTGATTTAGAATAAAAATCTTTAAGTAAAACATAAGTTTTAACCGACTATATTTAATTTATACTATACACATATAATTGAACTTGATTGTGATTATAATTTCATCAACTTCATTTTTACTACAATTAAGTTAAATCTAAATGAGTGTAATCCTTAAAATTTTAATCGAATAAGGTAAAGTTCAAACAATTATCTGCACAAGAGTTGTATATGGCCAAAATCTTTAACTAGGCCAAGTCCAAATTATGACAATTTTAATTTAATTTATAATATACAAATTTAATTAATCTAACTTTATTGTGATGTGATTGTAATTTATTAGCTATGTTCATTTCTCATTATGATGAGGTTAAATCTAAAATAGGAGTGCAAACGAGTTGAGCCGAACTCGAGCTCGATAAGAATGGTTCTGTTTGAGTTCGAGCTCGAAAAATTATGTTCGAAATCGGTTCATTTACGGCTCTAGTCTAAAATAGTGTTGTCCTTAAATTTTCAAATGGAATAAGGCCGCTAAGGATTTAAACTCTTGTCTGAACAACAATAATCCTATGATCAAAAACCTAGTCCAATGTCAAATCCCAAAGGAATAAGGTGAGGTTCATTAGTTCATATATATATATATATATACTTTTGTCCGAACAACAAGAATCTTATATATTGTCAAAACCCTTATGACTAAATTTAAATTTCATTACTTAATTTATACTATACTAATTTAATCAAACATTCCCCTAATTGTAATTTTTGCAACTACATTTCTCACCGTCCCAAATTAAAGTCAAGTCTAGGTAGATGAGTGTAATCCTTACAAATCCAATGGAATAAGATGATGATGAGGGTATTATATTCTTTTCCATGGTTTGGAAAAGTTGAGTCTAAATATTCTTTCATTGTTAGATTAAGGTACAAACATGACTTAAAATTGGCTTTCATTAGGGCGGTGGTCTTTGCCTCTATCTTAATTAGTTAAAGGTGAATTGAATTAAGGAAAATGAGTTTAATTTGATGGGCTTTTTTGATAAATCACACTCTCTCCTTCAACACCATTCTTTTGAAGTATTCCAATTCCAACTTGCATGTACATATGCAATTTGAAGGCAACTAACAATTCTTTGAATAGACACATACATGATTTATGAGTACAATTGTGAATTGTGGTATATCATGACACCATGTGAAAGGTATATGATAGATTATACTATCAAAGTTATGTTCAATTTTTAGATCTTTGTATGTACTATTGGAGCAAAGGCTTGGAGGGTCGAGTCAGCACTTGCCATCGAAACGTAGCGTTGAATTGAATGTTATGCAAGTATCAAGAAATAAAGGTGTGTCTTCGATACTAGCTACATTTTTTGTATAGTGATAAGCATTTGATCTGACAGTTGGTATCAGAAATGTCTCGAGCGATTCCATTAAATAGTGATAAGCGTTTGATCTGGCAGTTGGTATCAGAACACGTCTCGAGCGATTCCATTGAAAGCATAGTCGTGTGCGGACCCATGACCTTTGGCATAACTCTGATACCAAATTGAAGCATGTGCTCCATCTCAACTAAAAGTCTAAGATGATAGTTGTGCGGTTTATATTATGTTTATGCTCAACATTTAGATGTCAACTATAACTTCAGCTCTCAAGATTCAACTCTCGAGACGCTTAAAATCATATCAACAACTGTCTGACACTCCCCCGCGTACTCTCGAGACATTTAAAATCATATTAACGATTGTCTGACACTATCTAGCAAATACATACCATCGAGACATTGAAAATCATATCAATAATAGTCCAACGCTACCTGCCAAACACATACGTACTCCAATCTCACATTCATCACTACTTATTCATTTCAAATCTATTAAATGATCACCATATTTACTTCCTAGTTTAATTTGAGTGTATGGGGGAAAAGACTCCTAACGAATTTAATAGATACGTGACAATAAGAGACTGAGGAATTGCACGGCCGCAATAGAAATTTATCGCAACTATATATTTCTTCCACTTATGAATCAACAAATAATATATGAAATATATAAACAACCTGCGAATTCCAATGCGATAAGCCAAACACGTCCCTAAACACAACGCGTGTTTCCGGCATTAAAGATTCCCGTCCTCCTTCAATTCCTGCCCAACTTGGACTGAACAATGCCGGCCGGTAACGGTTGTCTTGTCTAGTCTACTTAATATTTCTTTTGTTAAAAACATATTATACTAAAAGGGCGTTTAGGTCAAGTAATCTTAAATTACTTAGTAAATGTAAGTGATGATTTTGTTGGGATCGGATCCGTCATAAATTGAGTATGCAAATGCAGAATATATATATATAGAAAAATAGTAGTATTATTGTTCGGAGCGTTAGGCCCAAAAGAGTGCGTACAAAACTTGAGTAACAATAGTATTACTGTTTTGACATTATGTGATTAGTCTTGATGAATGGGTCCTAGTGCACCTCTGGCTAATACACACACACACTAACGATATTAATTGATTATATATGACAGCGTAAATTAGACCATATCTAGGAATTGCTACGGTATTATTAGCAAAGTGACTGAACGCATATAGAGCGCAGCTGAGATGCCAACTGATCAATTGGGAGACTCTAGACAATTGAGTACTATAGTTATGCGAAATCCATGTATGTAGAGAAGTGAGTACCAGATGTCCCTTTGAGCAGTGTTGACCAAGTTATTTAGATTACACCTGGAGTTCGAGTGTCCAATTATATATACTAAGTTGATCTATAATCATGCATGCATGTGTCTCCTCCTGGTTGGTCAATTATTAGTGCATTTGTGCCTTACCTCAAGTTGTGCTCTTCTCCTTTGTCACACTTGATCCTCTGTCACTGCCTAGGTATTCTTACCTAGTGATATAATACAAGTCGTGCTACTAGACCAACCAAGTAGGCATAGATCATAACTCATAAGTATGAATTTTAGATGATATATTTAATGCATTAATTAAATGATGTTATGTATTTTTGAGTTTCATAACATTATATTAATGGAGAGCTGCGCTAGCTACTTCTAAATATGTCAACGGATTGTGCAATATTGGATATCTCACATCTCAATCCCTAATAAGATGGATTGGTAGTTGGCAACTTGGCAATCGGGTTTGAGTTCTTTGGGATTGATTTGCGTTAAAGTAATGCTAATTATGAGTTTAGGTCAAAATGGAAATTCGACACCCAATTTTGTGTATGCTTATTTGTATTTATCTCTTTTTCAAAATATATTTAAAAAATTTTAGGTAGTTGTAAGTTAGTGTCAAACTAATACGCGCGCGTGTACTATTCATTCTATGTTGGATCATAATAATATCGAATGCTAAAAATAGTAAAAGATAAGTACATCAAACTAAACTCATCCTTTCAATTTTGTCAAAATACAAAACGTATGTCTCATTTTTTTTTCTAGTATTTGACATTATTACGATCATCGATCTAAAATTTCCCTGCATAAAATTTTGTTAAGAATTATTTTATTTGAATTTTATTTATTTATTTGTCTTTACTTATGAGAAATTTTTGCTTATGTATTGCATTCCTCTCTATTTCAAGACCTTTTTGACTTTTGTGATCATTTGTATTGTAATTAAAATGCCAAGGACCTTGTGGTCCAGTGGCATCAAACCCTTGTGGACCTGGTGGGTTCGAGCTTCAGTGGAGGCAATACAGACTCTTGTGCTTCAATAGGTTGAGAAAGTAGTTATGAACAGATACTGCATTGTAATAGAGTCAGTAGTATTCAAAAAAAAAAGTATTGTAATTAAAATTGTCATAATTAAACCCCAACCATTTCAAACTGATAATTAATATAATGTTAATGCAATTCTAAAGTGGGAAATTTTGATTCTAAATTTTTCTTCTTTTTTTTTTTAAAAAAAAAAACTAAAATTTTCTTTAAGTAAGCGTGATATTGGGCTATAGCTAATTTTGGCAAGGATGGGCAAAGGAAAATAGTATTTGTTTATTGAGCATTAAAGTATGTATGTATCAATTGTTTATTTGTATAATGAGGCAAACAATAAATGTTTAATTTGGAGGACAAAGAAAAATAGTTGAAAATTTTCAGTCCACATATCAAAGTATTGCTTATTATATATATTTGGTTACTCTACGTCAAGCATTGAAGAATACATTTATATAAAGAGCACTATTTTTTATTGTAAAAAAAAAAAAGAAAGAAAAAAAAAACTACACAACTACACCCAAAAAATAAATGAACCAAAAAAATAAAATAAAATAAAATTGTATAGAATTATTATTAATATTATTTTGGGTGATATGTAGAACTCTCAACAAACTCTACAGGCTAGAGGGATGATTTTGTATTTTAAAATGTCATTAGAGAAATATTCTAATATTACTTATGTCAAATCTTTTCACTACGAAATTATTAATTTACAAATAATTAATTAATATAAAAACCTATAACAGTTGATTTGTTCTAGCTATTTTAAATTTTGCAAAATATAGTAGCAATTTATATTTCAACATAAATAATATACGTCTTCTACTCACTAGTAAAAATGCTATTTTTATATTTTAAAAAAAATGAAAATGAGTTGTGTTGTAAAAGTGGGTGTAGGTTGCCGTGTTGGTAAGAATTAGAATTGAACTTGCGACTTTCAAATATAAGAATCATATTTTATTCAAAATCACATATAACTATGAGAGGTAAATATAATTGTACTTAAAAAGTGTTAAAAAAATCAAAATCGTGACTTTCATGTACAAAAATCAAAATCATGTTTGACTTACATGGTCATCTCTTTTGGGATGTAATATTTAGTTTTAGACTTTTAGTTTATACTATCATGATTAGTTTACCTACACATACGTAAACAATTGAATTTACCAATTTTATTAAAAAGAAATAACTATTCTTTTGTCATGACGATTTGTGTACCTTTTGTTTGTAGTTTTCGCTTTTTTTCTTATATTTTATTCCTTGATTATACCTAATAAGTGGACCTAAAAATATATAATTTGATATGGTATTTTTAAATTATTTAATCATTTGTTGTTACCTTATTATATGATAAGGATGTTTGATGATTAGTTACCATCAATTCCTATAATTGTCACTTACTAATCACATTTTGCATTTTATAAATTGAAAGTTAGTTAAATTTAAATATATTTTTAAAATTTTCAATCTAAAAAAAAAAAAAGCAAACTAAAAATCTATAAATAAATAAATAACTAAAAACCTTTTGATTTTTTTAAAATAATATCTAATTAGTAGGGATGATCATGTGAGCATAAATATAATATGTGCAGTCCAACTATCAGCTTAGGCTTTTAGTTGAGATAGAGCACATGCTTTAATTTGGTATCAGAACCATGCAAAAGGTCATGGGTTTGAATCAGTAAGAGTCGTTACCTGTGATAATAGTGTAGAAGGTCATGGGTTCGAATCAGTAAGAGTCGTTACCTGTGATAAACGAATCAGTAAGAGTCGTTACCTGTGATAATAGTGTAGTGAAATAGTGAGACATCAGTCTTCGAAGATAGAAAACCAACGGTGATCCATGGCATCCCGCCAGTGTGGATGACCAATGGCTTGAGAGTAACAGGTCGGATCAGTGGATGCGTGTAGCGCATAGAACTGCTCACCGGTTCCCTTTGTTTTTCGACGTGTGCGCATAGCATGGCCACCGTCACGGGTGGTCGTGGTATTAGTTGAAGACGCTAATACTTGTGTGTCAGATTGAGTTGCTGAGGAGGACGTCGGATCATAGGCTGGATCCGTGGGTGACGTGTCTGACATCACCGGGGTATGGGTAGAAGTAGTAGTTGCTGGAGTGAGTACCGACCCTGTAGCCCACGGCATGACTTGTGGAATTGTACTGGACTGGGTAGACGCCTGTATAGAAAAGGGAAAAACATGCTCAGCAAACCTCACATGGCGACAGATAAAGATTTTTCCGGTGTTTGGGTCAAGACAACGGTATCCCCTATAGTCAAGCGGGTAACCTAAAAAGACGCAAGGGGCCGACCTAAACTCGATTTTATGACGATTATAAGGGCGGAGATATGGGTAGCACCGACAGCCAAAAACACAGAAGAATGTATAGGGTGGTGATGAATTAAATAACTTTGAGTAGGGACTGACGAAATTAAGAGCAGCAGAGGGGAGACAGTTGATTAAGTGAGTTGCAGTTTCAAAGGCAAAGTCCCAGTATTTTATTAGAGTGGAACTCTCGGCTAATAACGCGAGACCGGTTTCAACTATGTGACGATTACGTCGCTCTACCCTTCCATTTTGTTCATGCGTGTAGGCACAGGATTGCTTGTGTATAATCCCAAGAGATTGAAAAATAGAATGTAGGCGGCGATATTCTCCACCTAAGTCGGACTGAATGGCTTTGATAGAACGCGAAAACCGCCGTTCTACCATCGCCCGAAACAAATTAAAAGTTTTATATATGTCGGTTTTTACCCGTAGGGGATAAAACCAAGTGAATCGTGAATAATCATCCACGAAGAGTACTAAATATCGATGACCAGAATCAGAAATTACGGGGGATGGACCCCAAACATCCGTGAAAATTAAATCTAACACATTGGCGCTACTACCAAGTACTCTATCTAAAGGAAAACGGGATGATTTCCCGAGATGACAAGAACTACAATCTGTAACATAATTTAACTTATTCGAGGTTACAGGATAATTTTTAAGGACACGTTGTAGAACTTGACGGTTTGGGTGACCGAGACGCTGGTGCCAGACATCGGGTGAGGTACGGGCCGACAGAAAGGCTTTATGACTCTGTGGTAGCAACAATTGGTACAGCCCGGCTACTGTGGATCCCTTAAGTAGAGTTTCCCGAGTTGTGCAATCCTTCACGAAAAACGAATTTCTATGAAACTCAAAGAAAACGTTATTTTCGTTAGTGAACCTGTGCACTGACAATAAAGGAATAGACAATTTTGGCACATGCAGAATATTAGACATTTGGAATTGATGTATAGGGGATTTAATAACCGTGCGACCGACACCGAAAATATCCAAACCTGCGCCGTTGCCCACTTTTAGAACATCGTTTCCAGTGTACTGGTCGGTATGATCCAACATGGTTGCATCCGGGGTCGCATGAGTCGAAGCTCCAGTATCAGGGTACCAGGCTTCAGCCGTGTGCGACGCAACAGAATCTCCAGGATAAGCCGTATGAGCGTTCGCCGACGGTCTGTCATCATAGCGCCGATAACAATTCACCGCACTGTGACCATTGGCGCGGCAGATCTGACACCGGGGAACACCATTGCGACCGCCATGCCCGTTGCCACGACCATTGCCGCGGCTATTCCGTCCGCCACGGCCTGAAGAGGACTGGCGTCCGCCTTGGCCGCGACCATTACCGCGGCTGTGACCTGCATAAAACGCCGATGGAGCATTCTGCGGCGGTGCGGAGTCAGCAACGGCGAAGTCATCGGAATGGATAAATTCCTGGGCCCGGAGATGATCCGCCAGTTGGGCAAGCGTGACCGGCGTGCCTGGGGTGGTCAGCGAACTCGCCATTGCTCTGAACTCCGGCCGCAGACCCTTAAGAACGTACAGGATCTGTGCATCAGCCGAGAGTGGATGTCCAGCGAGAGAGAGCGCTTCGACGAGCACCTGTGCGTGACCTAAATATTCTGCCGGTGGGAGATTGCCTTGCCTCAAGGCCTGAAACTGCCCCAGCAAGCTAAGGCAACGGGACCGCGAAGTAGATGCGAAGGCGGTGGTGATCGACTCCTAGACGGCCTGCGACGTCTCCTTGCCGACGGCAAGGTACATTACTTCGGTGGTGAGAGACGATACAATCAGCGAGAGGATGACCTGATCTTGCTGAATCCACAGAAGGTAAGCCGGGTTCGGGATGACGGCCGGCGGAGTCGCTGGGGTGGGTGAGTCGACGGCGATGGTCTGCGGAGGGCACGACAATGTACCATCGACGTAACCGACGAGGTTCTGACTGCGGAGGAAAGGCATAATTTGGGTGCGCCAGTAAAGGTAGTTCCGGGAGTCTAGTTTAATCGAGAGGAAGTGGTGGCTGGCGTTTGGGTTGCTCATGGTCGTTGCGTGAAAAGAGATTTTTAGAACAAAGAGGATGAGTGGGAAGGAAGGATTTCGAACCTGTCGTCTGATACCAAATGAGAATGACGATACTCAATTCAATCTGTTCAACCAATTACAGAGTCCTATACAAAGGTAAGCTAGAAACTCTCCTAAACCTCGGGAGTTAAGTATTGACTAACTAACAGTTATTCAACTCAAATAATACAATATAAAATAGCTGACCATAACATAAGATGTAACATTATTAACAGATCATACCATTCAATTGATTAGTTTATTTCAAACCAAAATTTGATAAAATCATTTATCGGAACAAAATACAATTTATCGAACCAACCAATCAACTAAATTATACCCAATTCATAACCAAATTAGCTAAAATTTTATTATATGCTATATATTTTATAGGAATTTCTATGACAATTTCAACCAATATTGTTCCGATCTTATCGTACTTGAGATAATCAACACTATTAATTGATTACTTGACTTAAATAGATTAACAATTAATTGAAATTATTTACTAATTGGACCATCCTAATAAGCACTAACAGGACTTAATTGAATATTGGGCAAGACATGTGGTATAAGGGCGCGTCTATTTTTTTTTTCTTAGTCTTATTCTTCTTCTTTTTTCTGCCAAAAACTCAACTTTGCAGGAGAGAATTTGCTTAAAAACCATTCTCCCCGTTAATCAAAAATCACCCTTCATTTTGTCTTTTACCTGTAAAACCCTCAAAAAGTTCACTAATAGTGATGCTCTAAGTTATCCTATTTAAAAAAAAAAATAAAAAAAATCACCCAATGCCAGATATGAAAAAGAGGTGGGCCCACTATGCTTCATCTAGCAACTCATTTATTGTTGACATGTTGGTCAAACAATCACCCAAACACGCCCTTACTTTCTCTCTTCTCCCCCTCTTGTACTGTGATGTTTGATGCTCTTTCACACCTCTTTTTCTGGAAAAATCACATCTTTTCACAGCCTACAAGTCTACAACCCCCCCCCCCCCCCCCCCCCCCC